>NW_022611018.1:0-75000 GCF_000309985.2 Brassica rapa
GATGTACCAGAACCTAAGAAATTTCTCAATCATTGAGGATCCCGTATGAAGGCAGATGTAGCGGAATGGGTGGCCAAGTGTTCCACTTGCCAACTCATCAAAGCAGAACTCAGGTGCCTAGTGGGTTATTACAAAGCTTGCCTATTCCGAATGGAAATGGGATCACATCACAATGGACTTTGTGACCGGGTTCCCTACCACGAGGAATAAGAAGGATGCGGTTTGGGTTGTGGTTGATCGACTAACCAAATCAGCACACTTCCTGGCCATCAAGAAGTCGGATGGGGTAGATCAGATTGTACGTAAGTAATTGATGAGATCGTCCGTCTACATGGTGTGCCGGCAAGCCTAGTCTCGGATAGGGATTCAAGGTTCACATCTTACTCTGGAAGGCTTTCCAAAAGGCCTTAGGAACAAGGGTGAACATGAGTACAGCCTATCACCCACAGACGGATGGACAGTCTGAACGTACGATCCAGGACATTGGAAGATATGTTGCGAGCATTGTGTTCTAGACTGGGGTGATTCCTGGAGAAACATCTACCTCTGGTAGAATTTGCTTACAACAATAGTTTCCATAGTAGTATTGGCATGTCGCCATACGAAGCTCTGTATGGGCGTCCATGCAGGACACCCCTATGCTGGACCATTGTTGGGGAACGCAGCATGATTGCGTCTGGAGATTGTCGAAGAGACAACCGAAAAGATCAAGTCTTGAGGGACAAGATGAGATCAGGCACAAGATCGCCAAAAGAACTATGCAGATCGAAGAAGGAAAGATCTCGAGTTTCAAGTAGGTGACTTGGTGTATCTCAAAATGATTACCTTCAAAGGACGAGTCCGAATTTCCGGGAGACGGAAGTTAGACCCGAGATACTTGGGGCCGTTCAAGGTCATTGAAGAGTTGGGATGGTGGCCTACAAGTTGGACTTGCCGGCCAAGATGGACGCATTTCAAATGTGTTCCACGTCTCCCAACTTCGGAAATGTTTGACGGACCATGAACATCGCTCTTCCTGCCATTCCAGACGATCTTTGGTCAGAACTAACCTTGGAAACGAGGCCAGTTCGAATCATAGATAGGATGGAAAAAGCAACAAGGAAGAAGACGGTCCAGATGGTCAAGGTCGTCTGGGACTGTATGGTCAGGATATAATCACTTGGGAGACCGAAGCTAGACTGACAGCAGAGTATCCCAGAGTGTTGGACCAGTTTGTTTCCGAGGAAGCATTCGATTCGGATTCGAGGACGAATCCCTCCCAAGGGGGGAGACTTGTCACGCCCCCCAATCCTGAATAGGATTGTTGGGACGGCCATGGTTCGAGGAAACGTACAAGCCAGTCTTGAGACATCAAGGCAAGCGTTCCATGGTCGAGAAAGAAGGTTAAGGATATATAGGAAAACTTAGACTTATTACCTTATACGAGCTAAGTGTTAGCTAGGACGAGTAAGACGGTAGCTAGGACGAAGTGGACGAGTAGCTGGCCAGCCTCAAGGAAGCTAGGTTAAGTTTACTCCAGCTCAGTCCCTACTAAGTCAGCTCCACTAGCTGGACAACTAGCTAACTCAGCTGAGGCCAGCTGAGTGTCAGCTCATCTCAGCTAGACGGACTGTCCGGGCTTTAGGCCGATGGTCCGGGTCTGGGTCAGTGGCGGGCTGGGAGGTCCGGCCATGAGGCCCATGGGCTGTTGGACACTTGGGCAAGGCTGTGGGCTGTGTCCAGAAGGCCTAGGGCGTGGGTTGGGCTTGTGGCCGACCCCAAACCCAATCAGAAAGGGCGAAGGGATGCAAGTGGCCGAAAGGGGGCAACTCTTGGCCGATGGTGCCCCATCGCTAGTAAGTCGTGCCTGTTCGTGGGGCAAGACTTACCCCTCGTTTTCTATAAATAGGGGGCTCTCTGGTCGATTTTATTATCCAATTCCAGAGTAAAATACTCAGAGAAAAACGTAGAGAGAAAGAAAGAGAGAAAGTGAGAGAGTTCCGGCCAAGAGAAAGGCCGATTGTGGTGGTGTTGTGTTCCGGCGACTCTGATCGTTTTGAGAACTAACCCCGGTCAAGAATGGAGATCAAGACAAGGAGAAGAGCATGGAGAACCCCCAGGACGTGGTTCACAAGGTATGTGATGGGCCGTGGCTCCATCAGACCCGAACGGACGGTCATGCGACCGCACCGCGGCTCTGGTCGGTTCCTAAGTCCCATCCGGCTTCTCCTTATCTATTTCAATTCGTTCTCTTCTCTTCTCTCTGGTTAAACACGAAGGGTTGGTTGGTTGAGTCCAACGGGACACGTCCCTAGGCTTGGCCGAACATAACTAGACCGCTAACACTTGACACGGGTCGGTTAGACGGATGATCCGATCGCACCAAGACTCGGCGGTTAGGACGAACGGTTGGGAATGACCCAAAGGGCACGAGTTGTCAAGAGTCATGGCGTGTTCAAGGTTGCGAGTTGCCAAAGGGTGTCAGGGACAAAAGGTACGAGTTACCAAAGGTTGCGAGCGAACATCAAAAGGTACGAGAACCCAGGAGGACGCACGATTGCCAAAGGGTGCATGTTCCAAATGTTGTCTTTCGGGAACAGGTTAGGACCGATCCTATGGATCAGCCTATGGCTTGTCTAGTTAAGACAAGGTCACGGTTGTCTAGCCAAGGTAGAGTCGCAAGGTCTGACCGGTTGCTAAGCCTTCGGGATTAGGCTTGAGGCTACTAGGTCCGATTGGATCCAGGCCTAGGCCGGATCAGGTAAGGGAGTCCGTTGGGCCATTGAGCCGGACTCCATTGTCCGGTCTTTTCGCACCTAGATTCTATCCGGATAGACGGATTGGTTTTGGGGACGATCCGGATCTGTTCGTGTGTTCTGTTATCTATTCTGGACTATCTATCTGATTCTAAGTCAAGGGGTGGTTGGTTGTATGACTTAGGATACAGTAGGTAGGTTCATACGTTTTTTGTGATTATGTTGACTGAGGTTTATCTAAGTTCTAGGAACCAAGCCAAGCATGGTAGAATCAATCCGTTCTATTCTCGCGTTATGATTAATGCTTATCTGGTTGTGGCTTCAGGAACTAAGGATGGTTCTGGTCAAGCCAAGGAGCCGTGAAGGCTCGGTCAGTGAGAGGCTGTGTACGTGTGGTTAGATGATGCTAGAGATGAACTAGTGATTGTCTATGAGACTGTTAAGAAGTTGTGTGTTGAATCTCATGTTTCTAAGTAATACAAAGTTTATACATTGTTATTCCGCTGTGCAATCTGTTCCTTGGTTTATGAACCTCATATTCGAATATGACTTAGTAACTAATAGACACATCAAAATGGATCAAACGAGCAAAGAAATTAATAAGTAAGCCTTCGGACTCCATCAGGTCGATGAGGCCAGGGTTCGGGTCTTACACGTCAATCTGGCTAAAAGATGCTGTCTGCGAACACCAGCAACTGCATTATGTTGGCGCAACTCCAACCATCATCATATCTTTCTGGAGCTACTCTTCTACGGGTACGTACTTTTGACGCAAAGTAGTACGATGTGAAGTGAGAAACTTCTTCCGTCAAAATTCAGCAATTATAGAACCTTCAACTTTGGCGAGGTTCTTTGCTTTTCCTTCAAATATTTCATGGCTCGCTCATACTGATACATCATCCGTATGTACAGGTCCACGAAGCAATGCTTCATTAAGGATAGGTGGGGACAGCTAGATGCTCCATGACGTCAAAAAATCCAGGAGGAAATATCTTCTCCAAGTTGCACAATAAGATGGGAATGTTCTCTCTGAAGCTGTTCTACAACTTCTTCTTTAAGAGTGCGTGTGCTCTCAGATCCCTGAAAAATGCTCCAATGCCTTTTATATTCCAAAAACAATTAAAACACATTGTTAGTCGTATATATTATTCACAAACTAGACCGTTATAAAATTATTGTGATATAAAACACTACGAACCTGCAAGTGCTTCATGTACGTTTGTTGGAAGTAGCTCCGCAAATGCAAAGGGCAGTAGTCGTTGCATAAAGACATGACAATCATGACTCTTCATCCCAGAGAACTTTTGACCCTTTTCAACACATCTAGAGAGATTTGAAACATACCCATCGGGGAACTTCACTTCTGATGCCACCCAGTTGAACAACACCGACTTTTTTTCTGAAGCAGTCTGAATATCGGAACGGGAACTTGTCCATTGCTTTTAATATGTAACTCGCTTCTTGAGCAAATATCCGGCAAGTCCAACCTTGATTTTATGTTGTCTTTTGTCTTCCCTGGGACATTCAATATTGTATTCATGATGTTCTCAAAGAAATTCTTCTCTATATGCATCACATCGAGGTTTGTGGCGCAGAGAAGAAGTCCTTCCAATATGGCAACTCCCAAAATATACTCTTCTTGTGCCAGTTGTGATGAACACCGTAAGAATCAGGCATATTACGAGGGACATGCCAATTACCACCCCAACGAACTGTTTCGTTAGCTCCGTAGTAGTCTATTTGTGCTTCAATTTGTTCTCCAGTTAGATATGGTGGAGGAGTGTCTCTCACAACCCTTTTGTGCCTAAACAAATTCTTGTTTCTTCGGTAAGGATGGCCAATGGGAAGAAATCGACGATGACAATCAAACCAACTTGTCTTCCTACCATTCTTCAGTTGAAACGCATCTGTCGTTCCATTACAATATGGACAAGCTAATCTCCCATGTGTAGTCCATCCAGACAACATCCCATATGCAGGAAAGTCACTTATGGTCCACAAAAGCATAGCTCGCATCGTAAAATTCGTCTTCGTTGAACAGTCGTACGTCCTCACCCCTGTTGACCACAAATCCTTCAACTCTTTTATCAGTGGTTGTAGGAAAACATCCAGGGACCTTTTTGGATGGTTCGGACCAGGTATCAATATCGTCAAGAATAGCAACTCCCGTTGCATGCACATCTCCGGTGGCAGGTTGTATGGCGTAAGAAAGACTGGCCACAATGAATATTGTCTCCCTGACATTCCGAACGGACTAAATCCATCTGTGCATAATCCGAGATACACATTCCGGCTATTGCTAGCAAAATCCGGATGTACTTTGTTGAAATGTTTCCAGCGCTCTTGCATCTGATGGATGAGTCATCTCACCATCCGTCTGAGTATGCTCGGCATGCAATCTCATCTTTCCAGCAGTCTGCTCTGATTGATACAATCTTTTCAATCTGTCTGTAATTGGTAGGTACCACATCCTTTGGTACGGTACCCTATTACGTCCCGTCCTTGCGGCTTGAATCGTGGCTTCTTGCAGAATCGACATTCTTCTAGCTTCTCATCATCTCCCCAATAGATCATGCAGTTGTCGATGCAGACATCTATCATCTCCGAAGGCAACCCAAGACTATAAACTAATTTCTAAATCTCATAATAAGAATCAGCAGACACATTGTCTTCTGGCAAATACTCTTTAAACAAGTCCGCCCATTCGTTCATGCAACTTTCAGGTAGATTATGATCAGTTTTAATATTCATCATTCTAGCAGCCAACGACAATTTAGAGAGACCTTCTCTACAACCACTGTAAAGTGGTTGATTCGCCGCGTTTAACATTCCGTAAAACTTTTTTGCATCTATATTAGGTTCTTCATCTTCATCATGAGCTACGAATGCATCAGCTACCATATCATGAACCCTATCATAATCTACCATCTCCTCCTGATGGTAACTATGTTCATTATGCAAAATGATGATTAACCGGTTCTTCCCGAAAATTGATATTACTACTACTAGCTTCATTCTGTCATAATTATACCTTCCCCATGTTGAAACCAGATATAGTAATTTGGCGTGAAACCTCTATTTATTAAATGCTTCCAAACATTTTCACGGTTTGCCAATTTCGAATTGTTGCATTTCCGACAAGGACAGAACATCTTACCACTTTCTTGGGCGAGCGGTGTTGAATCTTCTTGGTGCATAAATGTCTCCAGCCCCGCAAGGTATTCTTTCGTCACTCTCCCGTTAGCATCTCTATGCATATACATCCAATTCCGCAACTCGTAAATAGTCCCAGAGCCAGCCATTTTTTTTTCTTTCACGTTTTTTTGTTGTTGGTTGTTTAAAATGATGTTCCAACATCCAATTTATAGAAAATTTGAATCTGGTAGTTGTAATTTTACTATGAAATTACGACGAAAATTAATTGTATGGCCAAAAAAAAAACGTGAGCCACCTACCAAGTTGGTGGATTCAAAATTTCCTCGTAAAGTACACGTAAAATATTTCGTCGTAAACCACTCGCAAAATTACGTGGCTTTTACGAGGAAATAGTTTTTCCTCGTAAAAGCCACGTCAATTTACATCGTCTTTACGACGAATATGTTTTGTCGTTACCTTACGACGAAATAACGATGCTTTTCTTTCTCCACGTACTTTCCTCGCAAAATCAACGTTTTTTTACGACGATTATTTTTCCTCGTTAAAGATACGTTTTCTTGTAGTGTGTTGGGCCGCCTGAGAGAACAGAAGCTCTTTGCTAAGCTAAGAAAGTGTAGTTTCTGGCAGAAGAGCATTGGGTTCCTTGGACATGTGTGGTGTCTGATAAAGGAGTCTCAGTGGATCAAGATAAGATCAAATGTATCCAGGAATGGCCACAGACAAAGAATGCTACGGAAGTTAGAAGCTTCTTAGGGTTGGCTGGTTATTACAGGAAATATGTCAAGGGGTTCTCGAGCATAGCTCAACCTATGACTAAGCTGACAGCCAAGGACGTGAGGTTCACATGGTCTGAGGAGTGTGCGAAAAGTATTGCAGCACTCAAGAACATGTTGACTAAGCACCTGTCCTGGTGTTGCCTGAGGCTGATCAGCCTTATGTGGTGTATACGGATGCGTCCATAACCGGTCTTGGTTGTGTTTTGACACAACATGGGAAGGTGATAGCCTATGCTTCCCGACAGTTAAGGAAGCATGAGGGGTAACTATCCGACCCATGATTTGGAGATGGCTGTAGTAGTATTTGCATCAAAGATATGGAGATCATATCTTTATGGTGCCAGGGTGCAAATACTCACAGACCATAAGAGCTTGAAGTACATATTCACTCAGCCTGAGTTAAACTTAAGGCAGAGGAGGTGGATGGAGTTTGTTGCAGATTATGTTCTGGACATAGCTTATCATCCTGGGAAAGCTAATCTAGTGGCTGATGCTTTGAGCCGCAGAAAGGGCTGAAGTGTCATCTGAGAGGGAGGCGGATGAACTGGAAGGGATGATCAGGTCCTTGAACCTCAACACCTTGGTTGGTTCAGATGAGCCATTGGGGTTGGAGGCAGTGAACCAGGCCGATCTCCTGACCAGGATCAGGCAAGCACAGGGCCTGGATGAAAATCTAAAGAAGGTAGCCGCCAATGACAAGACCGAGTACCAGACAACTGACAATGGTACCAACATGGTCAATGGGAGGGTCAGTGTTCCTAATGATAAGGAACTCAAAGAAGAGATTATGAGACAGGCTCATAAGTCTAAGTTTTCAGTTCATCCTGGACTGAACAAGATGTATAGGGATCTGAAAAGGTACTACCATGGGTGAGGATGAGGATGAAATCTGATGTTGCAGAGTGGGTGGCTAAGTGTCCAACTTCTCAACTGGTGAAGGCAGAACATCAGGTTCCCAGTGGTCTACTTCAGAACCTACCCATACCAGAATGGAAATGGGATCACATCACAATGGATTTTGTGACTGGGTTTCCCACGACCAGGAATAAGAAAGATGCAGTATGGGTTGTGGTTGATCGGCTAACCAAGTCGGCTCATTTCCTGCCTATCAAGAAAGGGGATGGGGTCGACAGGATTGTGCAAGTGTACCTAGACGAGATAGTGAGGTTGCATGGTGTTCCAGCAAGCATTGTCTCGGACAGGGATCCAAGATTTTCATCTTATTTCTGGCAGGCTTTCCAAAATGCCTTGGGAACCAGAGTGAATATGAGCACATCTTATCATCCTCAACGGATGGGCAGTCTGAAAGGACAATCCAAACCTTGGAGGATATGCTAAGGGCGTGTGTGTTAGACTGGGAGAGTCTTGGGAAAAACACTTACCCTTAGTGGAGTTTGCTTACAACACAGCTTCCATACAAGCATTGGTATGTCGCCATATGAGCTTTGTATGGTAGGCCGTGCAGGACACCCCTATGCTGGACCCAAGTGGGGGAGCGTAGCATGTTGGGTCCTGAGATTGTAGAACAGACCACTGAGAAGATCAGGATGGTCAAGAGAAGAGAAGATTAAAGAGGCGCAGGACCGCCAAAAGAGCTATGCAGACAAGCGTAGGAAACATCTTGAGTTTGAGGTCAATGACCTGGTGTATCTCAAGATGATTACCTTTAAGGGTAGGACCAGGGTTTCTGGACGAAAGAAACTGGATCCTAGGTACTTGGGTCCATTCAGGATAGTGAGGTGCAGTGTGGCATACAAGTTGAACTTGCTAACAGCAATGGATGCATACCACAATGTGTTCCATGTATCCCAACTCCGGAAATGCTTGTCTGAACAAGACATTGTCTTGCCCGAGATTCCTGCTGACCTTGGTAAGGACCTGGCTTTGGAAACCTTGCCGGTTCGGATTGTGGATCGGTCAGAGAAAGCTATGAGAAAGAAGACAGTTCCCATGATCAAAGTGGTGTGGGATTACAATGGTAAGGACCTCATCACTTGGAAAAACAGAAGCAAAAATGAAAGCTGTGTATCCGGATTGGTACATACAATTTCTTCCTGAGGAAACACTTAACATGGATTCGAGGACGAATCCCAAGTTAGTCGGGGAGACTTGTCATGTCCCCGATCCTAGATAGGATCACCCGGACGGGCCATGGTGCGGGGAGATGCACCAGTCAGGTCATTAGACCTTGAGACAAGCGTATCATGGTCCTGAATGAAGGTTAAGGGCATCAGTCAGCTGAGACTTAACCAGGATACGATGGAAACAAGGGTAAAGGAGTTGAGTGAGTGTTTAGGCAGCTGGATGAGTGTTGGTTTGAGTTCAATCAGCTCGGTTAAGCTGGTATTCAGTTCACCATGATCTGTTCAGCTCACAGGAGCTGGTGGACTAGCTCACTCAGCTGGGAACATCTGGAGGTCAGCTCAATCCGGTGAATGGTGCGTTCTGGTTCGGATCAGTGTGGACGAGTCTGGGACGGTTACTGGGCGAGCCGATGGTCCGGGTGCAGGACGGTTCGACCAAATTGGTCTTAGGCTTGGGACAGGAGTGGGCAAGCTTCCAGAGTGTGAGCTGAGGCTCAGTGATCGATTTGTCAAAGAAGAAGAAAAGGGGAAAAACCGCCAATGGGCGGTTATGGGACGGTTATGGGACGGTTTGGGAAGAAGGGATGTGATTTTTGGTAACTGTTCGCCCAGGCGGTTGGGGACAGTTTAAGTCGTCCTCTCTCTCTCATTTCTGCCATTCTGGTCGATTTTACTCACTTTCACACAGAGAGAAACACAGAGAAAATTCAAGAGAGAAAGAGAGACACAAACCTTGGATTGGCCGATTTGATCCAAGAGATTGTTCTTGAGTGTTCCTTGTGTGTTTGGGCGTGTGATCAAGAGGATGGATTTGAGGCAGAAAGACAAGGAGAAGGCAAAGGAGAAAGAGAAGGAAGTCGCCCCTGGAGACCGAACTCCTAAGGTGAGAGGTGTGGCCAAGAGTAACCGGACAAGGCCGCGGATGATGGCCGTGTGAGTCTGGCCGGTTTGGATCGATTGGCCACTCCTTACTCTGACTTCTTCTACTCTGTTTTCTTCATATATATTGTACTATGGATTTTTTTATGATATTACAGGGAAGGATCTATCGATCTTAAGGCCTTGGCCGATCAAATCCCCATGAAAGCCCCTTGTTCTTGTGTGGGCTGTTCATGGCCGTGATCACTATGATCTGAGCTGGTTCTTTTGAATCTGATTATGGGAATATTTTTCTTCTGAATTGTCATGATTTATCATGAATTTTATTTGGTATTTGGATCTCTTTTTAAAGGGGTCAGATTTGACATTTTTGATGATTGTTCTTGACTAGATTGGATCCGACCATGCAATGTGAACTGATTCTTGTTTTGTAATCTAACCTTGTGATTGTGTGTTTGTTTGTGTTGGATCCAGGACCAGAAATGGACCGTGGTAAGGGAAAAGCACCATGAGGACCGCGGCCATGGGAAGATGTGTGGTGATTGGGTTGATTCTGAAAATTGTGTAATTATTGTAGCCTATTGTGCAACTTGTGAACTTATGCGATTCTAGTGTGTGATCTATTTATTAGGATGATGAATGATGTATGAACCTTGGTTATTATCTATGAAATATCTATTTGCCCTAGTCGATGTTGGATTGTTTAAGTGTGAATGTTGGAACCTCAAAACTCTGAAAAAGACTTAGAATTATTTAACACTTGAACTTGAATATGTAAATGAAACTGGTTGCATTGTTTGGTGAGGCCGCGGTCTGGTTGGATTGGGGAATCCAGGATCGGGTCTTACAGGTGCTCCCCAAGGTGATACACTAGGGCGTATGAACCCCTTCTCAAGCAAATCCTTAAGTCTTCTTCAGCTCTGCCATCTGAGCTGGTGCCATTCTATATGGATTTTTAGATAATGGGGCCGTTCCAGGTTCCAATTCAATGATGAATGGGTCAGCCCTATCAGGGGTAATGCCCTGTAGTGCCCCAAACACATCCTGAAATTCCCGAACCAACGTTATACCCTCTGGGTCACAGGCCCCTACAACCTCATCAGTGTAAATGGTAGCCAAAAGGCCTCACAACCATTTCCAAGCATCCGTTCTACTTGGACTGCTGAAACCACCAAACTACAAGAGGTTGGCTTGATTCCTTGGTACTTAATCGGGGGTCCAAACTCGTTCTCCAGTTGCACCCTTCCCCGGTGACAATCTAGAGTTGCCTGATACTTTCCCACCAGTCCATGCCCAAGATCACTTCATGATGGTTGAGGGGGACAACAATCAGATCTATAGGCATCAGCCTATCCAAGATCACCACAGGGATGTCCTTAACCAGACCGAGTGAGTTCATAACTTGCCCTCCGGCCGCACTCACTCGTTCAGGACCATCCCATGTTCCATACTGGAACAAACCTTTTCCAATCATTCTGGACTCACAACACTATGTGCAGTTCCAGTATCGAAAAGTACGTGTGTTTCCACACCACCGATCATTAAGTACTTAGATGAGTAGGATCTCGGTTTGATCACACATTTGGAAAATGTCCCATACCATTCTCCAAAGCATCACACATCTGTGAACGTCCCATACCATTCACAAAGTGTTTATAGTATACCTCAATCCTCATCATACTAAGATACTTAACATCGTGTTTCCAATTCCTCTTGGAATTGATCCATTCCATTCACTCAATCTTAAGGAATCCTACCTTGACTTACACTGAGTCCAAGCTGATCCATCTGATCACAAGCCCACTCATGTACTAGCCATGTAGCGTCTCCCTTAGACTAACATGAACATTGCATATGCTCACTTGTTTTGACGGCCACCAAGGGATAACATTTACCTCCAAGAGAGTGCTGCACGTTTCTTCAACCTAAGCCACTCTCTGGTCCATGTTACTTCCCTTGTCCAGGTCGTCCATACAAAGATCTTGCATTGCGTCCATCATCCAATCCGTCTATTATTCCCAAATAACTAGATAAACTAACCTTTATGTTTTCAGGGTCTTGCCGTGGAAGAGTGTATCTTGGCTAAGCCGGCTCATCTTGGAACTTCCCCGTTCACAAGCATGAAACCAATCTTACCTCAACTCTCGCTTGGCTCACCACAGCTAAGGTTCCAAGTCATCATAGTTTTCAGAAATAATTTCGGTTTGGAACTCAACATCCTTGAGCACTGTCCGTAACTGGATCAAGCATGCTCTGATACCAACTTGTAAGACCCGATCCCGGCCGACTAGGCCGCGGTCGATGCCTCACGTCGCTCAGTCCATACCCAGACCGAACCTCTAAAAATTTTGCCCTTTATTTAAAATATCGCCCATTGGCGAGGGCTAACTCAGATCCTAGCTCAAGACTACCTTAGTCATTCCCTAGCTAGATCCTTTCAACTTATGCACAGCGGAATAGTATCTACTTAACCATTGGTCTATAACCAATATAATACTTGTCTGGTCGAATCACCTCGGCTAATGGTTAGTATACTCAACTACCAGCTAGCTCCAAGGTCAATCCCGAACCCAAATCAAGGCATACAAATCTGAGGTTCCATTCCCCTAACCATTCTATCTAGATCTATGCAACATTGCTAGATCATACCTTTGCCACACCCACGGAGCTTGTTAGCTCATCGGCCCAACTACTCTAGCTGAATGAACTCATAAACCAGCTGATCGAGCTGTCACACTCGAACTGAGCTAGGACCGAGCTATGGCCAGCTGCCATATACTGCGTCCAGCTCCTTTACACACAAAAACAACTCCCTTAGGTACTTAGTCATTCAGCCAACCATCCCCACAGACATAAGTAACCCTTGAGAAGTCTTCAAACAGCTAAGGACATGCATCTGGCCCTTACCGGCTCATGCACTGTCCCACATCCTTTTGCCTTATCAACTTATGATACCAAGTCCAGCTCATGGACTAACAATACCCATCAGATCCTGAGTCAATCAACCAACCACCCCACATGACTCAGAACTTATGAGTCTTCATACTTCCTAATCAGTCATGGAACCATGTCCCACTGAACCTGATTAGTGTTGCTCTTACCACCGGTGCATCCTTCGACCAATCAGATCAGACACCTTGATCTATCATCCAAGGATCAGGTCGTCCATCCTTGCCCATGATCAGATCACACACGGCCTGCCTTACCAACACCAAGGTTGATAACCAGCAATTCCTTATGATCAATATCATAAGTGACAATATGTTCCAGCACACAAACATATGATCAGATATCCTAACACAAGGATCTGACCCCAATATGCCCTCAGGTGCAATTTCGACCCAAGCAAACCTGCTCCAAAAATCATTAAAATTCATGACAGTTCATGATAAATCATAACTAAGAGAATGGTCCAATCAGATTTCCCAGAACCGGCCTCCATCCCATAGATCTCGGCCAAGATCAGCCGAACCGGCCCAAGGGACCATCTCTAAATCAATCAGATAAAAATCCCCAAATACCATGATAATTCATGATAATTCACCACTAAGAGGATTCCAAAGTCAGATCGCCATAAATCCATCAGGAAGTAGGAGATCCAGACTTAGCTGCCAAACCAAGGCCATGGAGGGTTCTTCTGAACCGGCCAAGCCATGGTTCAGTGCTACTATGTCTAATCATCAATCTCAATCATAAGAAGAAGGAATAATATGATTAATAATCATAAAACAGAGTAAGGTGTAACTGCAGGACCAGATCTGCCCATAGTGTACCAGACTATGTCAAATGGTCTGCAGTCCCCACCTGTTACCTCATCAGGGGCGTCCATGCTCCTCCTAGCACGCCTTCATCAAACCCTTATCACATACTCCCAGTATTGATAAGATCTAACCATGGTTCGTGCCCATCCCTCCTTCCATGGAACTTCCATGAAACCAGTTTCTATACTGCATCCATCTTCAAGGCTGTTCATGCCTTTGAGAGTGGAGTCAAGCCTTCCCCTTCTCTCTTAACCAATTGCGTGTGTTCCCAAGACACAGAGGAAGCCTTAGACATGATCATCCATGATCAATCACCATCCAAAGGTCGTGCATCACTTCCCTCTTTGTTTCCCATGAAACTGCTTTCCACACCAATCTCCCTTTAAGGCTGCATTGGCCCTTGGGAATGGATTCCGGCCAACTCCCTCCTTTCCTCACCATTTGCGTGTGTTCACAGGCTCCAGATAAGGCTTGGGTGTTGTTAACAATGATCAAAACCGTTCAGAGGGTCGTTCTCAACTTCCCCCTTGATCTGCCCCAAAACTGTCTCTTTATGGCCTTCACACCACCATGGGTCTTGGATTGGGAATCCGACCAACTCTCTGTATTTTTTCTCTGGATTCTTTGGGTTTCAGGGTGTAGAAGGAAGCCCTGGCGTGCCTGCAAAGGCACGGACTTGCCTTCCTTATGTAGGAGAAGGGTGGTTACTTCTTAACCATTGCATCCCTTCGGTATCATTTCTGGCCATTGATTATATCAATGGTACAGATTGCACCCTTTCGCTTATGGCAGTTACCACACGCCCTGGAACTGCCAAACCACTCCTGGACAAGTCCAAACAAGGCCCAGACTGATTGCCCACGCCCATGACCCAACCACAAGAGCCCTCCAGCCCATTGGTACACATGGGTCATCCACATGGCCTGGTCACTGTCCCGACCCGAACCAACTGCCCAAGACTCGAACACTCAGTCCAGCTGAGTTGAGCTGATCCCCAGCTGATACAGCTGAGTTAGCTAGACCATCCAGCTCAGGGAGCTGACCTACACTTCAGTGAGCTACACCGAGCTGCACTACACTTCACCTAGCTGGTCGAGCTTGCTTACTGCATCGCCCAGCCATTATACACTGTGTCCAGCTTGCTTCCTTTATCTTCTTCAATCCTTCTAAGTCCCTTGGTCAATTTCCAGACCTAGACTTAGTTTTCCCATGATCCATTCTGATCACTCACTTCATCGAGCTTCACCTAGATCTTGTCCAGCTACCTTTGAGCTTGTCTCCTTCTTGGATTAGCTATGCCTTAGCTCCCTGATGCCCTTAACCTTACCTTCAGGCCATGATATACTTGTCTTTAGGTCATATGACCTGAATGGTGCGTTTCCTCGCACCGCAGTCCGTCCGGACGATCCTATCCAGGATCTGGGACATGACATCCGTGTCTGTCCATCAGTTCACATATCAGCACATTGGTTCTTGGACTCTGCACGATGGCCCTTCCTGTGGACTCTTTGGGTGATTTTGGCCCATGTGGGCTGTCTGTTCAATACACACAGGACGTCTGTGGGTGTCCGCCAGCACACACAGGACATTTGTGGCTGTCCGTCAGCACACACAGGACGTCCGTGGCTGTCAGTGTGTGTCCATGTGTGTCTGTGGGTGTCCGCCAGCACACACAGGACGTTCGTGGCTATCAGTGGCTGTCCGTCAGCACAGACAGGACGTCCATCTGTGTCTGTCAGTACACACAGGACGTCCGTGTGTGTCTGCGTGTGTCCGTCAACACAAGGACGTATGTGGCTGTCCATCAGTACACATATCAGCACGTTGGTCCTTGGACTCAGCACGCTGGCCCTTACGTGGACTGTTCGGGTGATTTTGGCCCACGTGGGCTGTCTGTGGCTGTCCGTCAGCACACATAGGACGTCTGTGACTGTCCGTGTGTGTCTGTCTGTGTCCATCAGCACACACAGGACGTCTGTGGGTGTCCGTCAGCACACACAGGACGTCCGTGTGTGTCCATCAGCACACACAGGACGTCCGTGGCTGTCCATGTGTGTCCGTGTCAGCACACACAGGACTTCCGTGGCTGTCCATCAGTACACATATCATCACTTTTGTACTTGGACTCAGCACCCTGGCCCTTCCCGTGGACTGTTTGGGTGATTTTGGCCCACGTGGGCTGTCAGTTCAATACACAAAGGACGTCCGTGGGTGTCCGCCAGCACACACAGGAAGTCCATGGGTGTTCGTGGCTATCCATCAGCACACACAGGACGCCCATGTCTATCCATCAGTACACATATCAGCACGCTGGCCCTTCCCGTGGACTGTTCGGGTGATTTTGGCCCACGTGGGCTGTCTGTTCAGTACACACAGGACGTCCGTGGGTGTCCATCAGCACACACAGGACGTCCTTGGCTGTCCATAAGTACACACATGACATCTGTGGCTGTATGTGTGTGTCTGTGTGTGTCCGTCAGCACACACATGACGTCTGTGTCTGTCCATCAGTACACATATCAGCACGTTGGTCGTTGGACTCAGCACTCTGGCCCTTCCCAAGGACTGTTCGGGTGATTTTGGCCCACATGGGCTGTCTGGTCAGTACGCACAGGACGTCCATGGCTGTCCGTGTGTGTCCGTCTGTGTCCGTCAGCACACACAGGACGTCCGTGTCTATCCATCAGTTCACATATCAGCATGTTGGTTTGTGGACTCCGCATGATGGCCCTTCCCGAGGACTGTTTGGGTGATTTTGGCCACGTGGGCTGTCTGTTCAGTAAACACAGGACGTCCGTGGGTGTCCGCCAGCACACACAGGACGTCCGTGGCTGTCCGTGGCAGTCCGTCAGCACACACAGGACGTCCGTGGCTGTCCGTGTGTGTCCGGGTGTGTCTGTGGGTGTCTGCCAGCACACATGACGTTCGTGGCTGTCAGTGGCTGTCTGTCAGCACACACAGGACGTCCATCAGTACACATATCAGCACGTTGGTCCTTGGACTCAGCACGCTGGCCCTTCCCGTGGACTGTTTGGGTGATTTTGGCCCACGTGGGCTGTCTGTTCAGTACACACAGGACGTCCGTGGGTGTCCGTCAGCACACTCAAGACATCTGTGTGTGTCTGTCAGCACACACCGGACGTCCGGGGCTGTCCGTGTGTGTCCGTCAGCACACACAGAACGTCCGTGACTGTCCTTCAGTACACATATCAGCACGTTGATCCTTGGACTCAGCACGCTGACCCTTCCCGTGGACTGCTTAGGTGATTTTAGCCCACATTGGCTGTCTGTTTAGTACACACATGACGTCCGTGGGTGTCCATCAGCACACACATGACATTCGGGGCTGTCCGTGTGTGTCCGTCAGCACACACAGGACATCCGGGGCTTGTGTGTCTGTGTGTGTCCATGAGCAAACACAGGACGTCCGTGGCTGTCTATCAGTACACATATCAGCACATTGGTCGTTGGACTCAGCACGCTGACCCTTCCCGTGGACTGTTCGGGTGATTTTGGCCCACGTGGGCTGTCTGGTCAGTACACACAGGATGTCCTTGGGTGTCCGCCAGAACACACATGACATTCGTGGCTGTTCGTGTGTGTCCGTCTGTGTCCGCCAGCACACACAGGACGTCCGTGTCTGTCCATCAGTACACACATCAGCACGTTGGTTCTTGGACTCTGCATGCTGGCCCTTCCCGTGGACTGTTTGGGTGATTTTGGCCCACGTGGGCTGTCTGTTCAGTACACACAAGACGTCCGTAGGTGTCCGCCTGTCACGCCCCCAATCCTGGAAAGGATTGTCAGGACGGCCATGGTTCGAGGAAACGTACCAGCCAGTCTTAGGACATCAAGGCAAGCGTTCCATGGTCGAAGAAGAAGGTTAAGAGCATAAGGAAACTTAGACTTAACCTTATATAAGCTAAGAGACAGCTAGGACGAGTAAGACGGTAACTGGACGAAGTAGACGAGTAGCTCGACCAGCTCAACGAAGCTAGGTTTAGTTCACTCCAGCTCAGTCCCTACTAAGTCAGCTCCACTAGCTGGACTACTAGCTCACTCAGCAGAGACAGCTGAGAGTCAGCTCATCTCAGCTAGACGGACTGTTCAGGCTTTAGGCCGATGGTCCGGGTCTGGGTCAGTGGCGGGCTGTGAGGTCCGGCCATGAGGCCATGGGCTGTTGGGTCTTTGGACAAGGCCGTGGGCTAAGTCCAGGAGGCTTGGGGCGTGGGTTGGGCTTATGACCGACCCCAAACCCAATCAGAAAGGGCAATGGGATGCAAGTGGCCTAGAGGGCACAACCCTTGGCCGATGGTTCCTGTTCGCTAGCAAGTCATGCCTGTTCGTGGGGCAAGACTTACCCCCTCGTTTTCTATAAATATGGGGCCTCTCCTGTTGGTTTCATTATCCAATTCCAGAGTAAAATGCTCATAGAAAAACGTAGAGAGAGAGAGAGAGAGAGTACCGGCCAAGAGATCGGCCAGAAAAGGGCCGGTCGTGGTGGTTTTGTATCTCCGGCAAGGAGAACGGTTTAGGAGAGAGGAGGCCGTGTGGTTATGAGTACCCAAGGAATTGAGAAAGGTCTGGAGAAGGACTCCAAAGCGGTGGTTCAGTCAGATAGGGTCAGTGGGGTAACTACTGACTCATCGGCTAAGACAATCGGCAGTCCGAACCGGTCTAGCCATGGGCGTTTGGATTGTCTCTTATTCTTCTCATTCTTTTCATCCAATTCGTCTTCTACTCCTTCTGTACAGTTGCGTGGCCTTGTGTATATGTTGGGATTGGTTATAACCGTGGTTCTGGTTGAGTAATGCGGTCGCGGTCCATAAACGTCGAGTTAGGCGCGCGCATGGTCTCAACCGGCCTCAGGTGATCCGATTGGATAGGGGCGGTTCGGTTCTGTTCTGAAAGGTTGCAACCCTTCCCTGAACAGTCACAATGGTTCATGACTTGTTTAGGTTAAGGCGTGGTCCTTTGGCCATAGGCCGGACACACGTACAGACCAGACAGTCCATACGGACAGTTAGGTCGAACGGTTGGAACATCTGAATGGGTGCGAGTTGCCAAGGGTCATGAGTTGCCAAGAGGCACGAGTGTCCAAAGGGTACTAGTTCCCAAAGGGTGTGAGTTCCAAACGGTGCCATTGGTTCAAGGCTTAGGCCGAACCAAGTGGACAGTCCGCGGCTGCATAGTCAAACGGATGGACGGTTAGTTTAACCGGAGCGTTGTGTCGCAAGGTCTGATTGGTTGCAAGGCAATCCGGTTTGGTCTTGGGCCTTACTCTCTGGTATGGATCCAGGCTTTGGGTCGGATCAGGTAAGAAGGTCCGTGAGCCTTTGGGCCAGACTTATAACTGGTCGATCGCACGTAGATCTTAACCAGACGGTTAGACGGGACTATGGACGATCCGGATATGGTTGGATGGCTTTAGACGCAATGGCTAAGTGGGATATCTTACAATAAACCTTGGGTTGGTGAGTAGGATAGGCGCCATATGCATTAT
Organism: Brassica rapa; assembly: GCF_000309985.2. Classification (NCBI taxonomy): domain Eukaryota; kingdom Viridiplantae; phylum Streptophyta; class Magnoliopsida; order Brassicales; family Brassicaceae; genus Brassica; species Brassica rapa. The sequence goes on from NW_022611018.1 coordinate 18,895, forward strand.
GTAGGGCGTAGACCCACACGATGGCAATGGAAGGCCGGTTATATCAGTACCTGCTAAGTAGACGATGGCTTATCAAGTCTGGTGGTCGGATCATGTTTCATGACGATGGTTTCGATGGCCGAGCACTAGTATGGATAGTCACGTTGCTGGAGTAATAGGATTGATGTGATGCTTCTAGATATCAACCTTGGTGTTGATAGCTTCAAAATTGGCTAAGAGTCATGACGAAGTGTATGGCTAGTACTATGTGTCGTAGACCATAGATACTGAGCCTAAGTGTGATTGTTCAAGGAAGGCCGTGTAAGATCTGATCATGGTTGAGTATGGACGACCTGACCTCTGGATGATGGTCTAAGGTGTCAGTACTAACCTGATTAATGAATGCATCGGTTGGTATGAAAAAGTCATAGATGTTGTCTGGGTTAAGTCCCAAGGCCGGCCAGGCCAGGTGAAGACTCATCATTTCCAAGTCATGTGAGGATTGTTGGTTGATTGACTTAGGATCTAATGAGATTTGTCAGTCCAGAATATGGATTGGGTACTATTGCCTATATGGCAAGGGGATGTTTGAGTGTGCATGAGCCGAGAAAGGCCAGATGCAAACCCTTATCCTTTCAAAGACTTCTCAAAGGTTACGTATGTCTGTGGGGATGGTTGGTTGAATGACTAAGTACCTAGGGGAGTTGTTTGATGCAGGAATCAAAATAAGGACCTTAAGTAAGATCATTGAGTGATCGTGGTCCAGCTGTCAAGCAAGAGCAATTCGAGCCAGTGGAGGACCGATGAGCTAATAAGCTCCATAGATGTGGCAAAGGTATGATCTAGCATTTACTTATGTAGATCTAGATAGAATGGTTTAGGGGAATGGAACCTCATAATTGTATGGCTTGGTTTGGGTTTAGGATTGACCTTTAAGCTAATTGGTAGTTGAGTAGACTGACCAAGGCTAAGGTGATTCGACCAGACAAGTGTTAGATTGGTTTTAGACCAATGGTTAACTACAGAATATTCCGCTGCGTATCTGTTGAAAGGATCTAGGCTATTAATGACTAGGGAAGTCTTTAGCTAAGATCTAAGTTAGCCCTCGCCTTTAGGCGATATTATAAATAAAGGGCAAAAATTAAGAGGTTCGGCCAGGAAGTGGACCGAGCGACGTGAGGCATCGACCGCGGCCTAGGCGGCCGGGATCGGGTCTTACACCGCCAGCACACATAGGACATCTGTGGCTGTCTGTGGCTGTCCGTCAGCACACACATGACGTCTGTGGCTGTCCGTGTGTGTCCGTGTGTGTATGTGGTTGTCCGCCAGCACACACAGGATGTTCTTGGCTGTCAATGGCTGTCTGTCAGCACACATAGGACGTCCATCTGTGTCCGTCAGCACACACAGGACGTCCGTGTGTGTCTGTCAGCACACATAGGATGTCCGTGGCTGTCCATCAGTACACATATCAGCACACTGGTCCTTGGACTCAGCACGCTGGCCCTTCACGTGGACTGTTCGGGTGATTTTGGCCCACATGGGCTGTCTGGTCAGTACACACAGGACGTCTGTGGCTGTCCGTGTCTTTCCGTCTGTGTCCGTCAACACACACAGGACGTCCGTGGCTGTCCGTGTGTGTCTGTGTGTGTTTGTAAGCACACACAGGACATCCTTGGCTGTCCATCAGTACACATATCAGCACGTTGGTCCTTGGACTCAGCACGCTGGCCCTTCCCGTGGACTATTTGGGTCATTTTGGCCCACGTGGGCTGTCTGTTCAGTACACACAGGACATCCGTGGGTGTCCGCCAGCACACAGATGACGTTTGAGGCTGTCCGTGGCTGTCTGTCAGCACACACAGGACGTCTGTGGCTATCCGTGTGTGTATGTTGGTGGCCGCCAGCATACAAAGGATGTTCGTGGCTGTTCGTGGCTATCTGTCAGCACACACAGGACGTCCGTGTGTGTCCGTCAGTACACACAAGACGTCCGTGTGTGTGTGTGTGTGTGTGTCCGTCAGCCCACACAGGATGTCTGTGGCTGTCCATCAGTAAACATATCAGCTCGCTGGCCCTTCCCGTGGACTGTTCGGGTGATTTTGGCCCACGTGGGCTGTCTGTTAAGTACACAAAGGACGTCCGTGAGTGTCCGTCAGCACACACAGGACGTCCGTAGGTGTCCGTCAGCACTCACAGGATGTCCGTGGCTGTCCATGTGTGTCCGTGTGTCCGTCAACACACACAGGACGTCCGTGGCTGTCCATCAGTACACATATCAGCACATTGGTCCTTGGACTCAGCACGCTGACCCTTCCCGTGGACTGTTCGGGTGATTTTGGCCCACGTGGGCTGTCTGTCTAGTACACACAGGACGTCCGTGGGTGTCCGTCCGCACACACATGACGTCCGTGTGTGTCCGTCAGCACACACAGGACGTCCGTGGCTGTCCATCAGTACACATATCAGCACGTTGGTCCTTGGACTCAGCACCCTGGCCCTTCCTGTGGACTGTTTGGGTGATTTTGTCCCACGTGGGCTGTCTGTTCAGTACACATAGGACGTCTGTGGGTGTCCGCCAGCACACACAGGACGTCTGTGGGTATCCGCCAGCACACACAGGACGTCCGTGGCTGTCCGCCAGCACACACAGGACGTCAGTGGATGTCCTTGTGTTTCCGTGTTTGTCCATCAGCACACACATGACGTCCGTGTGTTCGGCTCCATGTACTGATCTGTGGACCGCAGTCTATCACACAGGACGTCTGTGGGTGTCCGTCATCACACACAGGACGTCCGTGACTGTCCGTGTGTGTCCGTGGGTGTGTGCCAGCACACACAGGACGTCCGTGGCTGTCTGTCATCACACACAGGACATCCGTGATTGTCCGTGTGTGTCCGTGTGTGTCCAACAGCACACACAGGACGTCCGTGGGTGTTTGTCAGCACACACATGAAGTCCGTGTGTGTCCAGCAGCACACACAGGACGTCCGTGCCTATCCATGTGTGTCCGTGTGTGTCCGTCAGCATACACAGGACGTCCGTGGCTGTCCATCAGTACACATATCAGCACGTTGGTCCTTGGACTCAGCACTCTGGCCCTTCCCGTGGACTGTTTGGGAGATTTTGTCCCATGTGGGCTGTCTGTTCAGTACACACAGGACGTCTGTGGGTGTCTGCCAGCACACACAGGACGTCCGTGGCTGTGTGTGGCTGTCCGTCAGCACACACAGGACATTAGTAGCTGTCAGTGTGTGTCCGTCAGCACATACAAGACGTTCGTGGCTGTCCATCAGTACACATATCAGCACATTGGTCCTTGGACTCAACACGCTGACCTGCCTGTGGACTTTTTGGGTGATTTTGGCCCACGTGGGCTGTGTGTTCAGTACACACAGGACGTCCGTGGGTGTCCGTCAGCACACACATGACGTCCGTGTGTGTCCGTCAGCACACACAGGATGTTCGTGGCTGTCCATGTGTGTCCGTGTGTATCCGTCAGCACACACAGCACGTCTGTGGCTGTCCATCAGTACACATATCAGCCCGTTGGTCCTTGGACTCAGCACGCTGACCCTCCCCGTGGACTATTTGGGTGATTTTGGCCCGCGTGGGCTGTCTAGTTCAGTACACACAGGACGTCTGTGGGTGTCCGTCAGCACACACAGGACGTCTGTGGCTGCTATGTGTGTCCGTGTGTGTCCGTCTATGTCCGTCAGCACACACAGGACGTTCGTGCCTGTCCATCAGTACACATATCAGCACGTTGGTCCTTCGACTCAGCATGCTGGCGCTTCCCATGAACTGTTTGGGTGATTTTGGCCCAGGTGGGCTGTGTGTTCAGTACACACAGAACGTCCGTGGGTGTCCGCCAGAACACACTAGACGTCCGTGGCAGTCTGTGGCTGTCCGTCAGCACACACAGGACGTCCGTGGCTGTCTGTGGCTGTCAGTGTGTGTCCTTCAGTACACACAGGACGTCTGTGGGTGTCTCTCAGCACACAAGACGTCCATGTGTGTCCGTCAGCACACACAGGACGTCAATGGCTGTCTGTGTGTGTCCATGTGTGTCCGTCAGCACACACAGGAAGTCCGTGGCTGTCCATCAGTACACATATCAGCACGTTGGTCGCTGGACTCAGCACGCTGACCCTTTCCGTGGACTGTTCGGGTGATTTTGGCCCACGTGGGCTGTCAGTTCAGTACACACAGGACGTCCGTGGGTGTCCGTCCGCACACACATGACATGTGTCCGTCAGCACACACAGGACGTCCGTGGCTGTCCATCAGTACACATATCAGCACTTTGGTCCTTGGACTCAGCACCCTGGCCCTTCCCGTGGACTGTTCAGGTGATTTTGGCCCACGTGGGCTGTCAGTTCAGTACACACAGGACGTCCGTGGGTGTCCGTCCGCACACACATGACATGTGTCCGTCAGCACACACAGGACGTCTGTGGCTGTCCATCAGTACACATATCAGCACTTTGGTCCTTGGACTCAGCACCCTGGCCCTTCCCGTCGACTGTTTGGGTGATTTTGTCCCACGTGGGCTGTCTGTTCAGTACACACAGGACATCTGTGGGTGTCCGCCAGCACACACAGGACGTCTGTGGCTATCCGCCAGCACACACAGGACGTCTGTGGCTGTCCGCCAGCACACATAGGACGTAAGTGGATGTCCTTGTGTGTCCGTGTGTGTCCGTCAGCACACACATGACGTCCGTGTGTTTGGCTCCATGTACTGATCTGTGGACCGCAGTCTATCACACAGGAGATCTGTGGCTGTACGTCATAACACACAGGACGTCCGTGACTGTCCGTGTGTGTCCGTCGGTGTCTGCCAGCACACACAGGACGTCCGTCATCACACACAGGACATCCGTGATTGTCCGTGTGTGTCCGTGTGTGTCCGTCAGCACACACAGGACGTCCGTGGGTGTCCGTCAGCACACACATGACGTCCGTGTGTGTCCAGCAGCACACACAGGACGTCTGTGGCTGTCCATGTGTGTCCGTCAGCACACACAGGACGTCCGTGGCTGTCCATCAGTACACATATCAGCACGTTGGTCCTTGGACTCAGCACTCTGGCCTTTCCCGTGGACTGTTTGGGAGATTTTGTCCCACGTGGGCAGTCTGTTCAGTACACACAGGACGTCTGTGGGTGTCCGCCAGCACACACAGGACGTCCGTGGCTGTCTGTGGCTGTCCGTCAGCACACACAAGACATCAGTAGCTGTCCGTGTGTGTCCGTCAGCACATACAAGACGTTCGTGGCTGTCCATCAGTACACATATCAGCACATTAGTCCTTGGACTCAGCACGCTGACCTTCCCGTGGAATGTTCGGGTGATTTTGGCCCACGTGGGCTGTCTGTTCAGTACACACAGGACGTCCGTGGGTGTCCGTCAGCACACACGTGACGTCTGTGGGTGTCCGTCAGCACTCACAGGATGTCTGTGGCTGTCCATGTGTGTCCGTGTGTCCGTCAACACACACAGGACGTCCGTGGCTGTCCATCAGTACACATATCAGCACATTGGTCCTTGGACTCAGCACGCTGACCCTTCCCGTGGACTGTTCGGGTGTTTTTGGCCCACGTGGGCTGTCTGTCTAGTACACACAGGACGTCCGTGGGTGTCCATCCGCACACACATGACGTCCGTGTGTGTCCGTCAGCACACACAGGACGTCCGTGGCTGTCTGTGTGTGTCCATGTGTGTCCGTCAGCACACACAGGAAGTCCGTGGCTGTCCATCAGTACACATATCAGCACGTTGTGAAGAACCCTAGTGAAGGGAGGATCACTTTAGCTGGGTGTTGGATATGATCCGAGAAGGCAAACGGCACTTCTGGAACTGAGATGGATTGAAAGGATCGTCAAGAGATGCGGAATGGCTCTTGATATACCCACGATCTAAGGCTAACCACCTAAGAACGAATGTAGTGTGTTGGCTAACCACCAAACGACACACAAAGATGATTGGCTGACCACCAAATCAACAAGCCGGTTCAAACCGATGAACTAGCTAAAGAACTCTCTCTCTCACTCAGAGAAGAAAAGAAATAAACTCAAAAACATAGACTGATTTTATTCATAGAAGAGCTTACATATTTATACTACTTGTGGTCAAAGAAAGATTAAGAGTTTTTGTGGAAAACTAGAAACTTAGAAAACATAAACAAAGACTAAGACTTTTGACTAGAAACAAGTGTATTGTTGAATGCCCCTTGATATGACCACGACTTTGACTCCTTTTGTTGATATTTCTTGATGCAAATGGGCAGGAGACCATCAGCAAAGTCCTGGTCGAATTTGGTGTAAAACCGACCCAAATTGAATTTGTTATGAATTTTTCTTTGGGCTGAAAAAGGTCCATTTCGCCCAGCAACTAAACCAGCTCCATCTTCAGTGTCACTTAGCTCATTCAGCTCCAAGCTAGTGTCACTTAGCTCACTCATCTCATCCAGCTCATATATGTAAGTGTCACTTTGATTCAGCTCGACCAGCTCGCCCAAATAAGTGTCACTTCGTCCAGCTCGTCCAAATTTAGCTTCTGGCTCGACCATGGTTGCTTCATCAGATGGGGAAACCTTGGTTAGGTCGAGTTGTGCACCATCCTGGCCCGGGTCTACGATCCAGGGCACATCATTCCCTCTCTCTTCAAAAAGATTTGTCCTCAAATCTGGAACATTAAAAGGAAAAGGGTTATAAGCAAAGGAATCATAATCGGAACATTGCTCACCTTGAGTTTGGTCCGGTTTTTGAATGGAAGAAAATTCTTCTTGGTTGGCTTGATGACCACGGTATTGTTTTTCATCAGACCCTTCCTGTATTGACACAAAGCTTCCAAGACCAAGGTCATATGCGCCGATATCAAAAGCATTCAAAGGACCAGAAAATTCATTCTTTTTCAAAACCTTTTTAGAATTCATTTCAAACTGAAAAATCAATTCAGAACTACCTGCCATCGGCTTATGGGCATAGTCATCAAAAATTGGCAAAAGACCTTCCTTTTCTGGCTCGGTTTCAACATTCTCATTCTCCAAAGTCACCAACGGTTTCTGGTTTTGGCACTTGTTAGCATAATGACCGATCCTATGGCATTTGAAGCACCTGGTAGAATGAGCTTTGCTTGTGGATTTCACAGCTTTGCTTTTATCAGAAGACAACACATTAGTTTTCAAATCAGAATTTGAAAGAGAAGAAAAATTACTTTGCTGTTTTGGGGCAGAAGAAGTGTTGTTGTTTTCCTTCTTTTTGAGTTGCCGGACAACATGAATCGCCTTATGCAACATCTTTTCCAAGCTGGCATAAGTCTGAAGCTCGTTCTGATCAGGCACATCACAGTTGCTTCTCTTGGCTTTGGTGAAGGGACGATCACCACTTCTGACCCACTTTTCATCATCGCACCTGTTTCGTCTCTTTCTTTGTTTCTGCACAAAGTCAAACCCATTAGAAGCAAACTGTTTCTTATCAAAAATCAATTGCTCACTTTCAAAAACAGTTTTAAAAGGAAAGTAGACGTCTTGTTGTGGTTTTGATTTCTTGAGAAGTCCAAACATCCTGAAAACACTTAACAAAGTTAGAAAATAAAAATCTTCACACTCTCAAGTGTTTAGCTCTCGATTTTTAAATGGTCACTCAGAGTTCTTTCACTGGTTCAAAAGATGATAGGCAGTCAAGATTCAGCAATCAAAACCCAAAACAAACTTTGTGGGAAAGAAAATAGAAAGAAAGATGAAGAGAATTTTGATATGGATCCGCCTTAACTGTCCTAAGGCTGGATTTCTCTTCAGCCAGCAGGGTTTCTCTTCCACCATTCCCCCTGGATTTCTCTTCAGAAGTGATTCAAGCCAAAACTTTTACTCTCTTTCTTTTTTTTTTTTTTATCTTTTTTTTTTTTTTTTAAATAACTGGCGATCACAAGGGAGTAAAGGAACAGCCCGGATCCAAAAAGAAATAAGAAAAGAAAAAGATGAAGATATGAGAAGATGATAAGAAGAATGAAAACAAACCAGCCAAAGTGGCTCTGATACCAACTGAAAAACCCTAGTGAAGGGAGGATCACTTTAGCTGGGTGTTGGATATGATCCGAGAAGGCAAACGGCACTTCTGGAACTGAGATGGATTGAAAGGATCGTCAAGAGATGCGGAATGGCTCTTGATATACCCACGATCTAAGGCTAACCACCTAAGAACGAATGTAGTGTGTTGGCTAACCACCAAACGACACACAAAGATGATTGGCTGACCACCAAATCAACAAGCCGGTTCAAACCGATGAACTAGCTAAAGAACTCTCTCTCTCACTCAGAGAAGAAAAGAAATAAACTCAAAAACATAGACTGATTTTATTCATAGAAGAGCTTACATATTTATACTACTTGTGGTCAAAGAAAGATTAAGAGTTTTTGTGGAAAACTAGAAACTTAGAAAACATAAACAAAGACTAAGACTTTTGACTAGAAATAAGTGTATTGTTGAATGCCCCTTGATATGACCACGACTTTGACTCCTTTTGTTGATATTTCTTGATGCAAATGGGCAGGAGACCATCAGCAAAGTCCTGGTCGAATTTGGTGTAAAACCGACCCAAATTGAATTTGTTATGAATTTTTCTTTGGGCTGAAAAAGGTCCATTTCGCCCAGCAACTAAACCAGCTCCATCTTCAGTGTCACTTAGCTCATTCAGCTCCAAGCTAGTGTCACTTAGCTCACTCATCTCATCCAGCTCATATATGTAAGTGTCACTTTGATTCAGCTCGACCAGCTCGCCCAAATAAGTGTCACTTCGTCCAGCTCGTCCAAATTTAGCTTCTGGCTCGACCATGGTTGCTTCATCAGATGGGGAAACCTTGGTTAGGTCGAGTTGTGCACCATCCTGGCCCGGGTCTACGATCCAGGGCACATCATTCCCTCTCTCTTCAAAAAGATTTGTCCTCAAATCTGGAACATTAAAAGGAAAAGGGTTATAAGCAAAGGAATCATAATCGGAACATTGCTCACCTTGAGTTTGGTCCGGTTTTTGAATGGAAGAAAATTCTTCTTGGTTGGCTTGATGACCACGGTATTGTTTTTCATCAGACCCTTCCTGTATTGACACAAAGCTTCCAAGACCAAGGTCATATGCGCCGATATCAAAAGCATTCAAAGGACCAGAAAATTCATTCTTTTTCAAAACCTTTTTAGAATTCATTTCAAACTGAAAAATCAATTCAGAACTACCTGCCATCGGCTTATGGGCATAGTCATCAAAAATTGGCAAAAGACCTTCCTTTTCTGGCTCGGTTTCAACATTCTCATTCTCCAAAGTCACCAACGGTTTCTGGTTTTGGCACTTGTTAGCATAATGACCGATCCTATGGCATTTGAAGCACCTGGTAGAATGAGCTTTGCTTGTGGATTTCACAGCTTTGCTTTTATCAGAAGACAACACATTAGTTTTCAAATCAGAATTTGAAAGAGAAGAAAAATTACTTTGCTGTTTTGGGGCAGAAGAAGTGTTGTTGTTTTCCTTCTTTTTGAGTTGCCGGACAACATGAATCGCCTTATGCAACATCTTTTCCAAGCTGGCATAAGTCTGAAGCTCGTTCTGATCAGGCACATCACAGTTGCTTCTCTTGGCTTTGGTGAAGGGACGATCACCACTTCTGACCCACTTTTCATCATCGCACCTGTTTCGTCTCTTTCTTTGTTTCTGCACAAAGTCAAACCCATTAGAAGCAAACTGTTTCTTATCAAAAATCAATTGCTCACTTTCAAAAACAGTTTTAAAAGGAAAGTAGACGTCTTGTTGTGGTTTTGATTTCTTGAGAAGTCCAAACATCCTGAAAACACTTAACAAAGTTAGAAAATAAAAATCTTCACACTCTCAAGTGTTTAGCTCTCGATTTTTAAATGGTCACTCAGAGTTCTTTCACTGGTTCAAAAGATGATAGGCAGTCAAGATTCAGCAATCAAAACCCAAAACAAACTTTGTGGGAAAAAAAAGAGAAAGAAAGATGAAGAGAATTTTGATATGGATCCGCCTTAACTGTCCTAAGGCTGGATTTCTCTTCAGCCAGCAGGGTTTCTCTTCCACCATTCCCCCTGGATTTCTCTTCAGAAGTGATTCAAGCCAAAACTTTTACTCTCTTTCTTTTTTTTTTTTTATCTTTTTTTTTTTTTTTAAATAACTGGCGATCACAAGGGAGTAAAGGAACAGCCCGGATCCAAAAAGAAATAAGAAAAGAAAAAGATGAAGATATGAGAAGATGATAAGAAGAATGAAAACAAACCAGCCAAAGTGGCTCTGATACCAACTGAAAAACCCTAGTGAAGGGAGGATCACTTTAGCTGGGTGTTGGATATGATCCGAGAAGGCAAACGGCACTTCTGGAACTGAGATGGATTGAAAGGATCGTCAAGAGATGCGGAATGGCTCTTGATATACCCACGATCTAAGGCTAACCACCTAAGAACGAATGTAGTGTGTTGGCTAACCACCAAACGACACACAAAGATGATTGGCTGACCACCAAATCAACAAGCCGGTTCAAACCGATGAACTAGCTAAAGAACTCTCTCTCTCACTCAGAGAAGAAAAGAAATAAACTCAAAAACATAGACTGATTTTATTCATAGAAGAGCTTACATATTTATACTACTTGTGGTCAAAGAAAGATTAAGAGTTTTTGTGGAAAACTAGAAACTTAGAAAACATAAACAAAGACTAAGACTTTTGACTAGAAATAAGTGTATTGTTGAATGCCCCTTGATATGACCACGACTTTGACTCCTTTTGTTGATATTTCTTGATGCAAATGGGCAGGAGACCATCAGCAAAGTCCTGGTCGAATTTGGTGTAAAACCGACCCAAATTGAATTTGTTATGAATTTTTCTTTGGGCTGAAAAAGGTCCATTTCGCCCAGCAACTAAACCAGCTCCATCTTCAGTGTCACTTAGCTCATTCAGCTCCAAGCTAGTGTCACTTAGCTCACTCATCTCATCCAGCTCATATATGTAAGTGTCACTTTGATTCAGCTCGACCAGCTCGCCCAAATAAGTGTCACTTCGTCCAGCTCGTCCAAATTTAGCTTCTGGCTCGACCATGGTTGCTTCATCAGATGGGGAAACCTTGGTTAGGTCGAGTTGTGCACCATCCTGGCCCGGGTCTACGATCCAGGGCACATCATTCCCTCTCTCTTCAAAAAGATTTGTCCTCAAATCTGGAACATTAAAAGGAAAAGGGTTATAAGCAAAGGAATCATAATCGGAACATTGCTCACCTTGAGTTTGGTCCGGTTTTTGAATGGAAGAAAATTCTTCTTGGTTGGCTTGATGACCACGGTATTGTTTTTCATCAGACCCTTCCTGTATTGACACAAAGCTTCCAAGACCAAGGTCATATGCGCCGATATCAAAAGCATTCAAAGGACCAGAAAATTCATTCTTTTTCAAAACCTTTTTAGAATTCATTTCAAACTGAAAAATCAATTCAGAACTACCTGCCATCGGCTTATGGGCATAGTCATCAAAAATTGGCAAAAGACCTTCCTTTTCTGGCTCGGTTTCAACATTCTCATTCTCCAAAGTCACCAACGGTTTCTGGTTTTGGCACTTGTTAGCATAATGACCGATCCTATGGCATTTGAAGCACCTGGTAGAATGAGCTTTGCTTGTGGATTTCACAGCTTTGCTTTTATCAGAAGACAACACATTAGTTTTCAAATCAGAATTTGAAAGAGAAGAAAAATTACTTTGCTGTTTTGGGGCAGAAGAAGTGTTGTTGTTTTCCTTCTTTTTGAGTTGCCGGACAACATGAATCGCCTTATGCAACATCTTTTCCAAGCTGGCATAAGTCTGAAGCTCGTTCTGATCAGGCACATCACAGTTGCTTCTCTTGGCTTTGGTGAAGGGACGATCACCACTTCTGACCCACTTTTCATCATCGCACCTGTTTCGTCTCTTTCTTTGTTTCTGCACAAAGTCAAACCCATTAGAAGCAAACTGTTTCTTATCAAAAATCAATTGCTCACTTTCAAAAACAGTTTTAAAAGGAAAGTAGACGTCTTGTTGTGGTTTTGATTTCTTGAGAAGTCCAAACATCCTGAAAACACTTAACAAAGTTAGAAAATAAAAATCTTCACACTCTCAAGTGTTTAGCTCTCGATTTTTAAATGGTCACTCAGAGTTCTTTCACTGGTTCAAAAGATGATAGGCAGTCAAGATTCAGCAATCAAAACCCAAAACAAACTTTGTGGGAAAAAAAAGAGAAAGAAAGATGAAGAGAATTTTGATATGGATCCGCCTTAACTGTCCTAAGGCTGGATTTCTCTTCAGCCAGCAGGGTTTCTCTTCCACCATTCCCCCTGGATTTCTCTTCAGAAGTGATTCAAGCCAAAACTTTTACTCTCTTTCTTTTTTTTTTTTTATCTTTTTTTTTTTTTTTTAAATAACTGGCGATCACAAGGGAGTAAAGGAACAGCCCGGATCCAAAAAGAAATAAGAAAAGAAAAAGATGAAGATATGAGAAGATGATAAGAAGAATGAAAACAAACCAGCCAAAGTGGCTCTGATACCAACTGAAAAACCCTAGTGAAGGGAGGATCACTTTAGCTGGGTGTTGGATATGATCCGAGAAGGCAAACGGCACTTCTGGAACTGAGATGGATTGAAAGGATCGTCAAGAGATGCGGAATGGCTCTTGATATACCCACGATCTAAGGCTAACCACCTAAGAACGAATGTAGTGTGTTGGCTAACCACCAAACGACACACAAAGATGATTGGCTGACCACCAAATCAACAAGCCGGTTCAAACCGATGAACTAGCTAAAGAACTCTCTCTCTCACTCAGAGAAGAAAAGAAATAAACTCAAAAACATAGACTGATTTTATTCATAGAAGAGCTTACATATTTATACTACTTGTGGTCAAAGAAAGATTAAGAGTTTTTGTGGAAAACTAGAAACTTAGAAAACATAAACAAAGACTAAGACTTTTGACTAGAAATAAGTGTATTGTTGAATGCCCCTTGATATGACCACGACTTTGACTCCTTTTGTTGATATTTCTTGATGCAAATGGGCAGGAGACCATCAGCAAAGTCCTGGTCGAATTTGGTGTAAAACCGACCCAAATTGAATTTGTTATGAATTTTTCTTTGGGCTGAAAAAGGTCCATTTCGCCCAGCAACTAAACCAGCTCCATCTTCAGTGTCACTTAGCTCATTCAGCTCCAAGCTAGTGTCACTTAGCTCACTCATCTCATCCAGCTCATATATGTAAGTGTCACTTTGATTCAGCTCGACCAGCTCGCCCAAATAAGTGTCACTTCGTCCAGCTCGTCCAAATTTAGCTTCTGGCTCGACCATGGTTGCTTCATCAGATGGGGAAACCTTGGTTAGGTCGAGTTGTGCACCATCCTGGCCCGGGTCTACGATCCAGGGCACATCACGTTGGTCGTTGGACTCAGCACGCTGACCCTTCCCGTGGACTGTTCGGGTGATTTTGGCCCACGTGGGCTGTCAGTTCAGTACACACTAGACGTCCGTGGGTGTCCATCCGCACACACATGACGTCCGTGTGTGTCCGTCAGCACACACAGGACGTCCGTGGCTGTCCATCAGTACACATATCAGCACGTTGGTCCTTGGACTCAGCACCTTGGCCCTTCCCGTGGACTGTTTGGGTGATTTTGTCCCACGTGGGCTGTCTGTTCAGTACACACAGGACATCTGTGGGTGTCCGCCAGCACACACAGGACGTCTGTGGGTATCCGCCAGCACACACAGGACGTCCGTGGCTGTCCGCCAGCACACACAGGACGTAAGTGGATGTCCTTGTGTGTCCGTGTGTGTCCGTCAGCACACACATGACGTCCGTGTGTTCGGATCCATGTACCGATCTGTGGACCGCAGTCTATCACACAGGAGATCTGTGGCTGTCCGTCATAACACACAGGACGTCCGTGACTGTCCGTGTGTGTCCGTCGGTGTCTGCCAGCACACACAGGACGTCCGTGGCTGTCCGTCATCACACACAGGACATCTGTGATTGTCCGTGTGTGTCCGTGTGTGTCTGTCAGCACACACAGGACGTCCTTGGGTGTCCGTCAGCACACACATGACGTCCGTGTGTGTCCAGCAGCACACACAGGACGTCTGTGGCTGTCCATGTGTGTTCGTCAGCACACACAGGACGTTCGTGGCTGTCCATCAGTACACATATCAGCACATTGGTCCTTGGACTCAGCACGCTGACCTTCCCGTGGAATGTTCGGGTGATTTTGGCCCACGTGGGCTGTCTGTTCAGTACACACAGGACGTCTGTGGGTGTCCGTCAGCACACACATGACGTCTGTGTGTGTCCGTCAGTACACACAGGATGTCTGTGGCTGTCCATGTGTGTCCGTGTGTGTCCGTCAGCACACACAGGACGTCCGTGGCTGTCCATCAGTACACATATCAGCACATTGGTCCTTGGACTCAGCACCCTGGCCCTTCCCGTGGACTATTTGGGTGATTTTGTCCCACGTGGGCTGTCTGTTCAGTACACACAGGACGTCTGTGGGTGTCCGCCAGCACACATAGGACGTCTGTGGGTATCCGCCAGCACACATAGGACGTCTGTGGGTATCCGCCAGCACACACAGGACGTCTGTGGCTGTCCGCCAGCACACACAGGACGTCAGTGGATTGCCTTGTGTGTCCGTGTGTGTCCGTCAGCACACACATGACGTCCGTGTGTTCGGCTCCATGTACTGATCTGTGGACCGCAGTCTATCTCACAGGACATCTGTGGCTGTCCGTGTGTGTCCGTGGGTGTCTGCGAGCACACACAGGATGTCCGTGGCTGTCCGTCATCACACACAGGACGTCCGTGACTGTCCGTGTTTGTCCGTGGGTGTCTGCCAGCACACACAGGATGTCCATGGCTGTCCGTCATCACACACAAGACATCCGTGATTGTCTGTGTGTGTCCGTCAGCACACACAGGACATCCGTGGGTGTCCGTCAGCACACACATGACGTCCGTGTGTGTCCAGCAGCACACACAGGACGTCCGTGGCTATCCATGTGTGTCCGTGTGTGTCCCTCAACACACACAGGACGTCCGTGGCTGTCCATCAGTACACATATCAGCACGTTGGTCCTTGGACTCAGCACTCTGGCCCTTCCTTTGGACTGTTTGGGAGATTTTGTACCACGTGGGCTGTCTGTTCAGTACACACAGGACGTCCGTGGGTGTCCGCCAGCACACACAGGACGTCCGTGGCTGTGTGTGGATGTCCGTCAGCACACACAGGTCCGTCAGCACACACAGGACATCAGTAACTGTCCGTGTGTTTCCGTCAGCACACACAAGACGTTCGTGGTTGTCCATCAGTATACATATCAGCACATTGTTCCTTGGACTCAGCACGCTGACCTTCCCGTGGACTGTTCGGGTGATTTTGGCCCACATGGGCTGTCTGGTCAGTACACACAGAACGTCCGTGGCTGTCCGTGTCTTTCCGTCTGTGTCCGTCAGCACGCACAGGACGTTCGTGGCTGTCCGTGTGTGTCTGTGTGTGTTTGTCAGCACACACATGACGTCCGTGGCTGTCCATCAGTACACATATCAGCACGTTGGTCCTTGGACTCAGCACGCTGACCCTTCCCGTGGACAGTTCGGGTGATTTTGGCCCTCTTGGGCTGTCTGTTGAGTACACACCGGACGTCTGTGGGTGTCCGCCATCACACACAGGACGTCCGTGGCTGTCTTTGTCTGTCTGTCTGTGTTCGTCAGCACACACAGGACGTCCGTGGCTGTCCATCAGTACACATATCAGCACGTTGGTCCTTGGACTCAGCACGCTGGCCCTTCCCGTGGACTATTTGGGTCATTTTGGCCCACGTGGGCTGTCTGTTCAGTACACACATGACATCCGTGGGTGTCCGCCAGCACACACATGACGTTTGAGGCTGTTCGTGTGTGTCTGTGTGTGTCCGTGTGTGTCCGTCAGCACACACAGGACGTCCGTGGCTGTCCATCAGTACACATATCAGCACGTTGGTCCTTGGACTCAGCACGCTGACCCTTCCCGTGGACTGTTCGGGTGATTTTGGCCCATGTGGGCTGTCTGTCCAGTACACACAGGACGTCCGTGGGTGTCCGTCCGCACACACATGACGTCCGTGTGTGTCCGTCAGCACACACAGGACGTCTGTGGCTGTCCATCAGTACACATATCAGCACGTTGGTCCTTGGACTCAGCACCCTGGCCCTTCCTGTGGACTGTTTGGGTGATTTTGTCCCACGTGGGCTGTCTGTTCAGTACACATAGGACGTTTGTGGGTGTCCGCCAGCACACACAGGACGTCTGTGGGTATCCGCCAGCACACACAGGACGTCCGTGGCTGTCCGCCAGCACACACAGGACGTCAGTGGATGTCCTTGTGTGTCCGTGGCTGTCCATCAGCACACACATGACGTCCGTGTGTTCGGCTCCATGTACTGATCTGTGGACCGCAGTCTATCACACAGGACATCTGTGGCTGTCCGTCATCACACACAGGACGTCCGTGACTGTCCGTGTGTGTCCGTGGGTGTCTGCCAGCACACATAGGACGTCCGTGGCTGTCCGTCATCACACACAGGACATCCGTGATTGTCCGTGTGTGTCCGTGTGTGTCTGTGGGTGTCCGTCAGCACACACATGACGTCCGTGTGTGTCCAGCAGCACACACAGGACGTCCGTGGCTATCCATGTGTGTCTGTGTGTGTCCGTCAGCACACACAGGACGTCCGTGGCTGTCCATCAGTACACATATCAGCACGTTGGTCCTTGGACTCAGCACTCTGGCCCTTCCTGTGGACTGTTTGGGAGATTTTGTCCCACGTGGGCTGTCTGTTCAGTACACAAAGGACGTCCGTGGGTGTCTGCCAGCACACACATGACGTCCGTGTGTGTCCGTCAGCACACACAGGATGTCCGTGGCTGTCCATGTGTGTCCGTGTGTGTCCGTCAGCACACACAGGACGTCCGTGGCTGTCCATCAGTACACATATCAGCACATTGGTCCTTGGACTCAGCACCCTGGCCCTTCCCGTGGACTATTTGGGTGATTTTGTCCCACCTGGGCTGTCTGTTCAGTACACACAGGACGTCTGTGGCTGTCCGCCAGCACACATAGGACGTCTGTGGGTATCCGCCAGCACACATAGGACGTCTGTGGGTATCCGCCAGCACACACAGGACGTCTGTGGCTGTCCGCCAGCACACACAGGACGTCAGTGGATTGCCTTGTGTGTCCGTGTGTGTCCGTCAGCACGCACATGACGTCCGTGTGTTCGGCTCCATGTACTGATCTGTGGACCGCAGTCTATCTCACAGGACATCTGTGGCTGTCCGTGTGTGTCCGTGGGTGTCTTCGAGCACACACAGGATGTCCGTGGCTGTCCGTCATCACACACAGGACGTCCGTGACTGTCCGTGTGTGTCCGTGGGTGTCTGCCAGCACACACAGGATGTCCATGGCTGTCCGTCATCACACACAGGACATCCGTGATTGTCTGTGTGTGTCCGTCAGCACACACAGGACATCCGTGGGTGTCCGTCAGCACACACATGATGTCCGTGTGTGTCCAGCAACACACACAGGACGTCCGTGGCTGTCCATCAGTACACATATCAGCACGTTGGTCCTTGGACTCAGCACTCTGGCCCTCCTGTGGACTGTTTGGGAGATTTTGTCCCACGTGGGCTGTCTGTTCAGTACACACAGGACGTCCGTGGGTGTCCGCCAGCACACACAGGACGTCCGTGGCTGTGTGTGGATGTCCATCAGCACACACAGGTCCGTCAGCACACACAGGACATCAGTAACTGTCCGTGTGTTTCCGTCAGCACACACAAGACGTTCGTGGTTGTCCATCAGTACACATATCAGCACATTGTTCCTTGGACTCAGCACGCTGACCTTCCCGTGGACTGTTCGGGTGATTTTGGCCCACATGGGCTGTCTGGTCAGTACACACAGGACGTCCGTGGCTGTCCGTGTCTTTCCGTCTGTGTCCGTCAGCACGCACAGGACGTTCGTGGCTGTCCGTGTGTACACATGACGTCCGTGGCTGTCCATCAGTACACATATCAGCACGTTGGTCCTTGGACTCAGCACGCTGACCCTTCCCGTGGACAGTTCGGGTGTTTTGGCCCTCTTGGGCTGTCTGTTGAGTACACACAGGACGTCTGTGGGTGTCCGCCATCACACACAGGACGTCCGTGGCTGTCTTTGTCTGTCTGTCTGTGTTCGTCAGCACACACAGGACGTCCGTGGCTGTCCATCAGTACACATATCAGCACGTTGGTCCTTGGACTCAGCACGCTGGCCCTTCCCGTGGACTATTTGGGTCATTTTGGCCCACGTGGGCTGTCTGTTCAGTACACACATGACATCCGTGGGTGTCCGCCAGCACACACATGACGTTTGAGGCTGTTCGTGTGTGTCTGTGTGTGTCCGTGTGTGTCCGTCAACACACACAGGACGTCCGTGGCTGTCCATCAGTACACATATCAGCACGTTGGTCCTTGGACTCAGCACGCTGACCCTTCCCGTGGACTGTTCGGGTGATTTTGGCCCATGTGGGCTGTCTGTCCAGTACACACAGGACGTCCGTGGGTGTCCGTCCGCACACACATGACGTCCGTGTGTGTCCGTCAGCACACACAGGACGTCTGTGGCTGTCCATCAGTACACATATCAGCACGTTGGTCCTTGGACTCAGCACCCTGGCCCTTCCTGTGGACTCTTTGGGTGATTTTGTCCCACATGGGCTGTCTGTTCAGTACACATAGGACGTCTGTGGGTGTCCGCCAGCACACACAGGACGTCTGTGGGTATCCGCCAGCACACACAGGACGTCCGTGGCTGTCCGCCAGCACACACAGGACGTCAGTGGATGTCCTTGTGTGTCCGTGGCTGTCTATCAGCACACACATGACGTCCGTGTGTTCGGCTCCATGTACTGATCTGTGGACCGCAGTCTATCACACAGGACATCTGTGGCTATCCGTCATCACACACAGGACGTCCGTGACTGTCCGTGTGTGTCCGTGGGTGTCTGCCAGCACACACAGGACGTCCGTGGCTGTCCGTCATCACACACAGGACATCCGTGATTGTCCGTGTGTGTCTGTGGGTGTCCGTCAGCACACACATGACGTCCGTGTGTGTCCAACAGCACACACAGGACGTCCGTGGCTATCCATGTGTGTCCGTGTGTGTCCGTCAGCACACACAGGACGTCCGTGGCTGTCCATCAGTACACATATCAGCACGTTGGTCCTTGGACTCAGCACTCTGGCCCTTCCTGTGGACTGTTTGGGAGATTTTGTCCCACGTGGGCTGTCTCTTCAGTACACACAGGACGTCCGTGGGTGTCCGCCAGCACACACAGGACGTCCGTGGCTGTCCGTCAGCACACACAGGACATTAGTAGCTGTCCGTGTGTGTCCGTCAGCACACACAAGACGTTCGTGGCTGTCCATCAGTACACATATCAGCACATTGGTCCTTGGACTCAACAGGCTGACCTTCTTGTGGACTGTTCGGGTGATTTTGGCCCATGTGGGCTGTCTGTTCAGTAAACACAGGACGTCCGTGGGTGTCCGTCAGCACACACATGACGTCCGTGTGTGTCCGTCAGCACACACAGGATGTTCGTGGCTGTCCATGTGTGTCCGTCTGTATCCGTCAGCACACACAGGACGTCTCTGGCTGTCCATCAGTACACATATCAGCATGTTGGTCCTTGGACTCAGCACGCTGACCCTCCCCGTGGACTATTCGGGTGATTTTTGCCCGCGTGGACTGTCTGTTCAGTACACACAGGACGTCTGTGGGTGTCCGTCAGCACACACAGGACGTCTGTGGCTGTCTGTGTGTGTCCGTGTGTGTCCGTCTATGTCCGTCAGCACACACAGGACGTTCGTGGCTGTCCATCAGTACACATATCAGCACGTTGGTCCTTGGACTCAGCACGCTGGCCCTTCCCATGAACTGTTTGGGTGATTTTGGCCCAGGTGGGCTGTGTGTTCAGTACACACAGGACGTCCGTGGGTGTCCGCCAGCACACACTAGACGTCCGTGGCTGTCTGTGGCTGTCCGTCAGCACACACAGGACGTCCGTGGCTGTCTGTGGCTGTCAGTGTGTGTCCTTCAGCACACACATGACGTCTGTGGGTGTCTCTCAGCACACACAAGACGTCCATGTGTGTCCGTCAGCACACACAGGACGGCAATGGCTGTCTGTGTGTGTCCATGTGTGTCCGTCAGCACACACAGGAAGTTCGTGGCTGTCCATCAGTACACATATCAGCACGTTGGTCGTTGGACTCAGCACGCTGACCCTTCCCATGGACTGTTCGGGTGATTTTGGCCCACGTGGGCTGTCTGTTCAGTACACACAGGACGTCCATGGGTGTCCGTCCGCACACACATGACGTCCGTGTGTGGCCGTCAGCACACACAGGACGTCCGTGGCTGTCCATCAGTACACATATCAGCACGTTGGTCCTTGGACTCAGCACCCTGGCCCTTCCCGTGGACTGTTTGGGTGATTTTGTCCCACGTGGGCTGTCTGTTCAGTACACACAGGACATCTGTGGGTGTCCGCCAGCACACACAGGACGTCTGTGGGTATCCGCCAGCACACACAGGACGTCCGTGGCTGTCCGCCAGCACACACAGGACGTAAGTGGATGTCCTTGTGTGTCCGTGTGTTTGGCTCCATGTACTGATCTGTGGACCGCAATCTATCACACAAGACATCTGTGGCTGTCCGTCATAACACACATGACGTCCGTGACTGTCCGTGTGTGTCCGTCGGTGTCTGCCAGCACACACAGGACGTCCGTGGCTGTCCGTCATCACACACAGGACATTCGTGATTGTCCGTGTGTGTCCGTCAGCACACACAGGACGTCCGTGGGTGTCCGTCAGCACACACATGACGTCCGTGTGTGTCCAGCAGCACACACAGGACGTCTCTGGCTGTCCATGTGTGTCCGTCAGCACACACAGGACGTCCGTGGCTGTCCATCAGTACACATATCAGCACGTTGGTCCTTGGACTCAGCACTCTGGCCCTTCCCGTGGACTGTTTGGGAGATTTTGTCCCACGTGGGCTGTCTGTTCAGTACACACAGGACGTCTGTGGGTGTGCGCCAGCACACACAGGACGTCCGTGGCTGTCTGTGGCTGTCTGTCAGCACACACAGGACATCAGTAGCTTTCCGTGTGTGTCCGTCAGGACACACAAGACGTTCATGGCTGTCCATCAATACACATATCAGCACATTGGTCCTTGGACTCAGAACGCTGACCTTCCCGTGGAATGTTCGGGTGATTTTGGCCCACGTGGGCTGTCTGTTCAGTACACACAGGACGTCCGTGGGTGTCCGTCAGCACACACATGACGTCCGTGTGTGTCCGTCAGCACACACAGGATGTCCGTGGCTGTCCATGTGTGTCCGTGTGTGTCCGTCAGCACACACAGGACGTCCGTGGCTGTCCATCAGTACACATATCAGCACATTGGTCCTTGGACTCAGCACCCTGGCCCTTCCCGTGCACTGTTTGGGTGATTTTGTCCCACGTGGGCTGTCTGTTCAGTACACACAGGACGTCTGTGGGTGTCCGCCAGCACACACAGGACGTCTGTGGCTGTCCGCCAGCACACACAGGACGTCAGTGGATTTCCTTGTGTGTCCGTGTGTGTCCGTCAGCACACACATGACGTCCGTGTGTTCGGCTCCATGTACTGATCTGTGGACCGCAGTCTATCTCACAGGACATCTGTGGCTGTCCGTCATCACACACAGGACGTCCGTGACTGTCCGTGTGTGTCCGTGGCTGTCTGCCAGCACACACAGGACATCCGTGATTGTCCGTGTGTGTCCGTCAGCACACACAGGACGTCTGTGGGTGTCCGTCAGCACACACATGACGTCCGTGTGTGTCCAGCAGCACACACAGGACGTCCGTGGCTATCCATGTGTGTCCGTGTGTGTCCGTCAACACACACAGGACGTCCGTGGCTGTCCATCAGTACACATATCAGCATGTTGGTCCTTGGACTCAGCACTCTGGCCCTTCCCGTGGACTGTTTGGGAGATTTTGTCCCACGTGGGCTGTCTGTCCAGTACACACAGGACGTCCGTGGGTGTCCGCCAGCACACGCAGGACGTCTGTGGCTGTGTGTGGCTGTCCTTCAGCACACACAAGTCCGTCAGCACACACAGGACATCAGTAGCTGTCCGTGTGTGTCCGTCAGCACACACAAGACGTTTGTGGCTGTCCATCAGTACACATATCAGTACACTGGTCCTTGGACTCAGCACGCTGACCTTCCCGTGGACTGTTCGGGTGATTTTGGCCCACGTGGGCTGTCTGTTCAGTACACACAGGACGTCCGTGGGTGTCCGTCAGCACACACATGACGTCCGTGTGTGTCCGTCAGCACACACAGGATGTTGGTGGCTGTCCATGTGTGTCTGTGTGTATCCGTCAGCACACACAGGACGTCTGTGGCTGTCCATCAGTACACATATCAGCACGTTGGTCCTTGGACTCAGCACGCTGACCCTCCCCGTGGACTATTCGGGTGATTTTGGCCCGCGTGGGCTGTCTGTTCAGCACACACAGGACGTTTGTGGGTGTCCGCCAGCACACACAGAACGTCTGTGGCTGTCTGTGTGTGTCCGTGTGTGTCCGTCTATATCCGTCAGCACACACAGGACGTTCGTGGCTGTCCATCAGTACAGATATCAGCACGTTGGTCCTTGGACTCAGCATGCTGGCCCTTCCCATGAACTGTTTGGGTGATTTTGGCCCAGGTGGGCTGTGTGTTCAGTACACACAGGACGTCCGTGGGTGTCCGCCAGCACACACTAGACGTCCGTGGCTGTCTGTGGCTGTCCGTCAGCACACACAAGACGTCAGTGGCTGTCTGTGGCTGTCAGTATGTGTCCTTCAGCACACACAAGACGTCTGTGGGTGTCTCTCAGCACACACAAGACGTCCATGTGTGTCCGTCAGCACACACAGGACGTCAGTGGCTGTCTGTGTGTGTCCATGTGTGTCCGTCAGCACACACAGGAAGTCCGTGGCTGTCCATCAGTACACATATCAGCACATTGGTCCTTGGACTCAGCACGCTGACCCTTCCCGTGGACTGTTCGGGTGATTTTGGCCCACGTGGGCTGTCTGTTCAGTACACACAGGACGTACGTGGGTGTCCGCCAGCACACACAGGACGTCAGTGGATTTCCTAGTGTGTCCGTGTGTGTCCGTCAGCACACACATGACGTCAGTGTGTTCGGCTCCATGTACTGATCTGTGGACCGCAGTCTATCTCACAGGACATCTGTGGCTATCCGTCATCACACACAGGACGTCCGTGACTGTCTGATACAAGCCTAAGCTATCAAAGGCTGTACGTTCCCAAGCAAGAGAGAAGGAGCCGATCTAACACAAGGGTGATCCGGATGGACTGATCTAATCAACCAAGGGATCTGAACTGGAACTGTATGATGGGATGAAGTGCACCACACGAGAGATGGGGAGGCTCGTGATACAACACAAGGTTCCTCTAGGCCGTGGAGGTACTGGCCTCACAAGGCAAAGAGAAGGAGGCGAGTTCTAGCTTGAGAGCTCTAGGGTTTTCTTTAAAAGAAAAGTTTATGATTATTCAAAGTCTGCCCCAAAAGTGGGCTTGCGAAAACATATAAATAGGACTAAGGGAACAGGCTCCACTTAGGTCACGAAAGTACAAATAAGGAAACAAACTATAATGTAAAACATGAAATAAGGTCATGAGGCTTCTTAGCCTTGGATCGAACTTGGCACTTGGGATAAGTGTGAAGCAAGTTGTGGCCTCGTTAAAAACCTTCTCTGGAAAACCCATTTGGGACAAAACCAAGAGTAAGGGAAAAAGAGCACACACAAAGAGCTTGGCCTAGTTGCTAGATTCGTCCAAGAGACTTGCTAGGCAAGTTGATCTTCCATGGTAATGATCATCAGGTTGGTGTGGCATTGCTCCGGGATGAATGGCCACATATCCTCACTTGATGCTTGTTTCTCCTTAACCGGTTCTGCATCCTTTAGTTCATCTTGCTTCAAGCTTGGTTCACCAGCCAGTTTAACCTGTCCAAGATCAGAAGCAAGTATCATGCTCTCATTAAATTTATGTTGAAGTACCTTAGCTCTTTGTCTAGTGATAGCTCCCTTGAATACGGTTGGTACTGGCACTTCTTGGACTGTCTCTGATTTGGTTATGTTGCTGATCATGTCCTGGATATCAGGTTCAGTTAAGTCTGGTTCCGGCTCTGGTTGAATATCCTCATCATTCCCTCCCTCTTCAAAAGGTTTTGACCTCAAAACTGGTTCATCTGCAAAACAAGGAGATAGATCAGTAACATTGAAAGTAGAAGACACATTCAACTCACCTGGCAGATCAAGACGGTAGGCATTGTTGTTGATCCTCTCAACAACTTGAAATGGGCCGTCCCCTCTTGGCTTCAGCTTGGAACTTCTCTGGTTAGGAAACCTTTCTTGCCGCATGTGTAACCAAACCCACTCCCCTGGTTCAAATACAATGTCCTTGCGGCCCTTGTTGGCATGTTTAGTGTACTGCTCAGTCCTCTTCTCTAAATTCTCTTGAACCTTCTGATGGAGTTCTTTGACATAAGCAGCTTTAGCTTCCCCGGTAAGACTGACAACTTCAGCTGGGGGTAATGGTTTAAGATCCAAAGGGGTTTTCGGGTTGAACCCATAGGCTGCCTCAAAGGGGGACATCTTAGTGGCTGAATGCTGAGCTCGGTTGTATGCAAATTCGATGAATGGAATACAATCAACCCAATTCTTCATGTTCTTCCCAATGGTTGCCCTAAGCAGCGTAGAGAGCGTCCTGTTGACAACTTCAGTCTGCCCATCAGTTTGGGGATGGCAAGTAGTAGAGAATAGCAACTTTGTTCCCAACTTCTTCCATAGTGTTCTCCAAAAGTGGCTGAGGAACTTGGTGTCTCGGTCAGATACAATAGTCCTTGGCACCCCATGTAAGCGCACTACCTCCTTAAAGAACAGATCAGCAGTTTTGGACGCATCATTCACCTTGGCACAAGGTATGAAGTGTGCCATTTTGGAGAATCTGTCCACGACAACAAAGATTGAATCCTTGTGATGAATTTTTGGTAATCCTAGGACAAAATCCATGGAGATGTCTACCCAAGGAGCTGTAGGAATCGGCAGTGGCATGTAAAGGCCATGAGGCTGGACTCTAGACTTAGCCTTCTTGCAAGTCACACATCTGGCGCAATGAGATTCTACTGATTTCTTAAGATGCGGCCAATAGAAATGTTCCCTGACCACAGCAAGTGTCTTATCTACTCCAAAGTGACCCATGAGCCCTCCTCCGTGAGCCTCTCTAGTGATTAGATCTCTCAAGGAGCATTGAGGAATGCATAATCTCCTGCCCTTGAAAAGAAATCCCTCATGCAAGTAGAACTTTCCTTGTGGTCCTTTGGTGCAACTTGAGTAGATAGCAGCAAGATCCGGATCTTCTCCGTACAAACTTTTGATGAACTCAAATCCCAACACCTTTGCTTCCATGGTTGCAATCAAAGCATATCTCCTGGAGAGTGCATCTGCTACAATGTTCTCCTTGCCCTTCTTATACTTGATAATGTAGGGAAATGTCTCAATAAACTCTAACCAGCGAGCATGTCTCCTCTTGAGATTGGTTTGCCCTCTTAGATGTTTAAGGGTTTCATGGTCAGTGTGTACCACGAATTCTTTAGACAGCAGGTAGTGCTGCCATGTCTCCAAAGCTCTCACCAAGGCATACAACTCTTTATCATAGGTCGGATAATTAAGAGCTGCTCCACCAAGCTTCTCACTGAAGTAAGCCACGGGTTTTCCTTCTTGAATAAGAACTGCCCCTATCCCAATCCCTGATGCATCACATTCTACTTCAAAGGTCTTATTGAAGTCGGGTAAGACCAGTACTGGTGCATGGGTCAGGCGATACTTCAAGGTCTGAAAGGCTTCCTGTTGAGCTTTTTCCCAAATGAACCCAATACTCTTCTTCACCACAGCAGTAAGGGGTGCAGCTATACTACTGAAATCCTTGACAAACCGCCTGTAGAAGCTAGCTAGGCCATGGAAACTTCTAACTTGGCTGATGTTTGTTGGAGTCGGCCACTCTTGAATGGCCTTAACCTTCTCTTCATCAACCTGTAAGCCCTGTGAACTCACAACAAAACCTAGGAAGACAAGTTTATCAGTGCAGAATGTGCACTTCTTGAGGTTTGCATAAAGCCCTTCTTGTCGAAGTGTCTCTAGTACTTGCTCAAGATGTGTCACATGATCAAGTAAACTAGTACTGTAAATTAAAATGTCATCGAAATAAACCACAACAAACTTACTGATGTATGGCCTAAGAATGTGGTTCATGAGACGCATGAAAGTACTAGGAGCATTGCTAAGTCCAAATGGCATCACCAACCATTCATATAGACCTTGCTTTGTTTTAAAAGCTGTCTTCCACTCATCTCCCTCTTTCATTCTTACCTGATGGTACCCACTCTTAAGATCAATCTTGGAGAAGATGGTGGCTCCGCTTAGCTCATCTAACATGTCATCAAGCCGTGGGATGGGGTGTCTATACTTGATGGTGATGTTGTTGATGGCTCGGCAGTCTACACACATTCTCCATGTCCCGTCCTTCTTTGGTACAAGTAAGACAGGCACAGCGCAAGGACTGAGACTCTCCCTCACGTATCCTTTGTCTAATAGGTCCTGCACTTGTCTCTCCAACTCCTTAGTCTCTTCCGGGTTCACCCTATAAGCCGGTTTGTTTGGCAGGGCAGCTCCTGGCACAAAATCTATCTGGTGCTCAATGCCTCGGAGTGGGGGTAAACCGTGCGGAATCTCCTCTGGAAACACATCTTTGAACATGTCAAGAAGCTTAGTAATCTCTGGATGAAGAGTTAACTCATCAGAACCTGCACTCAAAAGCTCCTTAAAGATCATTAGTAGCATTGTGTGTTTGGTAGTAGCAGCCTTTCTTACACAGCTAGAACGGATAAGAAAGTTTGATTTAACAGACTTTTCCTTTTCCTTAACCATTTGCAAATGAATTTCATGAACTTGTGTTGGAGTGAGAGGCGCTAAGCTTATCTTACGCTTATCATGCATGAATGTATACATATTAGTTCTACCATCATGCTTAGTTTCTCTATCCCACTGCCATGGTCTTCCTAGCAATACATGTCCAGCTTGCATAGGGACTACGTCACAAACTACTTCATCTTGATACTTACCAATGCTAAATGGAATGCTCACTTGTTCCTTAATTTTAAGCTCAACCTTATCATCTAACCACCTTAGCCTATATGGATGCGGATGCTTTGTCTTTTCTAAACCAAGTTTTTCTACCATGTAAGCGCTAGCAGCATTGGTACAAGACCCACCATCTATAATAAGGTTACATACCTTGCCTTTTATGGTGCAACGGCTGTGGAATATGTTTTCTCTTTGGATTGTCTCGGCGGGTTGAACTAAGACGCTAAGCACACGTCGGATCATCAAGCTCTCTCCCACATCAGCATATTCAACTTCTCCATACTCTTCTTGAATCTCAGGTACTTCTCCTTCATCACGAGATTCATAGCCATCATCGGTGAGCAGCATAACCCTCTGGTTTGGGCACTCTCTTGCCATGTGCCCTCGGCCTCTACATTTGAAACAGGTGATGTCTCTGGCACGTTGGGGGTTGGTAGCTTTGGCTGGCTCGGTTTTGTTGTCCTTCGTGGGTTCGGTGGTGCGAGGCTTAGGCCGGCTGTCTCCTTCAACCCCTTTTCCTTTGTCCACCGACTTGTTGTAGTTGCTATTGCTTGAATTCCAAGAAACTTGAGACTTGCCCTTGGAGCTCTTCTTCTTGATGTGTTGTTCAGCTTGGATAGCTAGATGGAACAGGTCCTTCATGTCAGCATAAACATGTCTCTCCACCTTGCAGCTTATCCTCTCCTGTAAACCATCAAGGAATTGAGCCATGGTAGCTTCCTCATCTTCATTAAGGTCCAAACGGTTTCTTAATTTCTCAAACTCTTCATAGTACTCTTCCACTGACTTGCTGCCTTGCTTGAGTGCCCGTAACTTCCTTTGCAAGTCTCTGTGAAAGTGTTGTGGCACAAACCGTTGCTTCATCGCATCTTTCATGTCTAGCCAAGAGTCTAGTTGCCTCAATCCGTTCCTTCTCCTATCGGAGCACAATCTATCCCACCAGGAAAGTGCATTGTCCGTGAGCTGAGCTACTGCCAAAGCAACTCTTTTAGGACCAGGGTGGTTATAGTAGGCAAAAATGTGATCCATCCTTTTCTCCCAGTCTAGGTAAGCTTCTGGATCAACCTTCCCCGCATAGCCGGGAGCATTCATCTTGATGTGCTCTGGCCCTTGGTTATAGTTTTGTTGGCGTGGGGCTCGGTGTTGAGGTAGGAGTTCCTCTTCTTCAAACCCTTGGTGCCGGTTTTGCCTGCGTGGAGCTCGGGGTTGAGGTGCAAACCCTTCCTCCTCTTCTTCTTCACCATAGTCATCTGGTGGCAACCCTGCTCTCTGGTTTGGTATTGGACCGTGCTGCTGTCCCGTGTCTTCATCAGTCTGCTGGTTCCGGGTGCTAGTCTCCGGGTTGTCATGGACGGGCACTCCATATCTTCTGTTGTTTGGATTCAAGAACCTATCAACGTTCCGTACTGGTTGCAAAGGAGGAGGTCTTTGCTCAACTCTAGTCATCCTTTCCCCAAGGTCTTGCCGCATAACCCTCATCTCTTCTCTCAAAGCGTTGAGGACTTGCATCATGGTAGCTTGCTCACTCGCTTCTCCCATGTATGCGGTTGAGTTGTACCTTGCAAGATAAACAAGAGATGCCTTAGCTTTTCAATAGGTAAATAAGAAAGAAAACGAGAAAGAAAAGATACAAATTTCCTTTTTTTTTTTTTTTTATAAATTCGAATAGGCAATAGACACTAATAAAAGCTGTAGTAGTAATAGAATTGGAAAGACTTGGAAAAGGTGATCGACCGGGAAGGAAACAATTTGAAAACTCTTTGCAAAAATGGAAACCGAATTATGCAATCCTAGCAACACGTTTTTATTTTTTTTTTTTTTTGACTTGATGAAGATTAAAACTAAGCAGAACAGGATGTAACAATCGGATGCAAGCAAGATGTGAAGAAAACAACTAAGTGCAACAATGAAACGCGATCTCTTTATTTGGTTTTATGATTTCATGAAAGCAGAAACAATGAATCACAAATCGGATGCAAATAGAAGAGACAAGGATAGATATAACCTGATGCTGAAGGAACTTCAGCTCTGATACCAGAAATGATACAAGCCTAAGCTATCAAAGGCTGTACGTTCCCAAGCAAGAGAGAAGGAGCCGATCTAACACAAGGGTGATCCGGATGGACTGATCTAATCAACCAAGGGATCTGAACTGGAACTGTATGATGGGATGAAGTGCACCACACGAGAGATGGGGAGGCTCGTGATACAACACAAGGTTCCTCTAGGCCGTGGAGGTACTGGTCTCACAAGGCAAAGAGAAGGAGGCGAGTTCTAGCTTGAGAGCTCTAGGGTTTTCTTTAAAAGAAAAGTTTATGATTATTCAAAGTCTGCCCCAAAAGTGGGCTTGCGAAAACATATAAATAGGACTAAGGGAACAGGCTCCACTTAGGTCACGAAAGTACAAATAAGGAAACAAACTATAATGTAAAACATGAAATAAGGTCATGAGGCTTCTTAGCCTTGGATCGAACTTGGCACTTGGGATAAGTGTGAAGCAAGTTGTGGCCTCGTTAAAAACCTTCTCTGGAAAACCCATTTGGGACAAAACCAAGAGTAAGGGAAAAAGAGCACACACAAAGAGCTTGGCCTAGTTGCTAGATTCGTCCAAGAGACTTGCTAGGCAAGTTGATCTTCCATGGTAATGATCATCAGGTTGGTGTGGCATTGCTCCGGGATGAATGGCCACATATCCTCACTTGATGCTTGTTTCTCCTTAACCGGTTCTGCATCCTTTAGTTCATCTTGCTTCAAGCTTGGTTCACCAGCCAGTTTAACCTGTCCAAGATCAGAAGCAAGTATCATGCTCTCATTAAATTTATGTTGAAGTACCTTAGCTCTTTGTCTAGTGATAGCTCCCTTGAATACGGTTGGTACTGGCACTTCTTGGACTGTCTCTGATTTGGTTATGTTGCTGATCATGTCCTGGATATCAGGTTCAGTTAAGTCTGGTTCCGGCTCTGGTTGAATATCCTCATCATAATGATACAAGCCTAAGCTATCAAAGGCTGTACGTTCCCAAGCAAGAGAGAAGGAGCCGATCTAACACAAGGGTGATCCGGATGGACTGATCTAATCAACCAAGGGATCTGAACTGGAACTGTATGATGGGATGAAGTGCACCACACGAGAGATGGGGAGGCTCGTGATACAACACAAGGTTCCTCTAGGCCGTGGAGGTACTGGCCTCACAAGGCAAAGAGAAGGAGGCGAGTTCTAGCTTGAGAGCTCTAGGGTTTTCTTTAAAAGAAAAGTTTATGATTATTCAAAGTCTGCCCCAAAAGTGGGCTTGCGAAAACATATAAATAGGACTAAGGGAACAGGCTCCACTTAGGTCACGAAAGTACAAATAAGGAAACAAACTGTAATGTAAAACATGAAATAAGGTCATGAGGCTTCTTAGCCTTGGATCGAACTTGGCACTTGGGATAAGTGTGAAGCAAGTTGTGGCCTCGTTAAAAACCTTCTCTGGAAAACCCATTTGGGACAAAACCAAGAGTAAGGGAAAAAGAGCACACACAAAGAGCTTGGCCTAGTTGCTAGATTCGTCCAAGAGACTTGCTAGGCAAGTTGATCTTCCATGGTAATGATCATCAGGTTGGTGTGGCATTGCTCCGGGATGAATGGCCACATATCCTCACTTGATGCTTGTTTCTCCTTAACCGGTTCTGCATCCTTTAGTTCATCTTGCTTCAAGCTTGGTTCACCAGCCAGTTTAACCTGTCCAAGATCAGAAGCAAGTATCATGCTCTCATTAAATTTATGTTGAAGTACCTTAGCTCTTTGTCTAGTGATAGCTCCCTTGAATACGGTTGGTACTGGCACTTCTTGGACTGTCTCTGATTTGGTTATGTTGCTGATCATGTCCTGGATATCAGGTTCAGTTAAGTCTGGTTCCGGCTCTGGTTGAATATCCTCATCACTGTCCGTGTGTGTCCGTGGGTGTCTGCCAGCACACACAGGACGTCCGTGGCTGTCCGTCAGCACACACATGACGTCCGTGTGTGTTCAGCAGCACACACAGGACGTCCGTGGCTATCCATGTGTGTCCGTGTGTGTCCGTCAGCACACACAGGACGTCCGTGGCTGTCCATCAGTACACATATCAGCACGTTGGTCCTTGGACTCAATACTCTGGCCCTTCCCGTGGACTGTTTGGGAGATTTTGTCCCACGTGGGCTGTATGTTCAGTACACACAGGATGTCCGTGGGTGTCCACCAGCACACACAGGACGTCTGTGGCTGTGTGTGGCTGTCCGTCTGCACACACAGGTCCGTCAGCACACACAGGACATAAGTAGCTGTCCGTGTGTGTCCGTCAGCACACACAAGACGTTCGCGGCTGTCCATCAGTACACATATCAGCACATTGGTCCTTGGACTCAGCATGCTGACCTTCCCGTGGACTGTTCGGGTGATTTTCGCCCACGTGGGCTGTCTCTTCAATACACACAGGATGATACAGGCCGGTAAGCAGACTGCACGGACGGACGGACTGAGGCTCGAGGACTCGGACTGGACAGGACGGACGGACGGCCTGAGGTTCGAGGACTCGGACTGGACGGGACGGACGGCCGGTTATGGGACGGTTAGACGGACGCGATGGGTTGGGAGTTGGCCGGTCTGGTTCCTGAAACCAAAGAATGCTATTTTTATGAGTTTTTATGAATCAAAACATTGAACAGAAAAGTAAACAGTATGGTTAATGAAGAACAGAAGCAATTATGACTTTTTATGGATTTTTATATAGAATGGAAAATCTAGAACTAGATAATGCAAGATAACAAAAATAAAGAAGGATAGAAGTATGGGGGATGGATCCTTGTTGCTGGATGTGTATCTCTCTCAACAAGAACAGTGGATGGAGGTGGATAGCTATGGGATTTGGCTTGCTGGATGTGTATCACTCTCAAGGCAAATCGATGGATGGAATGGAGGTGAAGAATCGCCACAAGCTTGGTGGTTTGAAGCTTGATAAGATTCGGCTGCTCTCTCTTGTTTCTCACAGAAAAAGACTTAGGGTTTTTGGTTTGCAAAGGCAAAATTATTTCATAAAAGACTAGGCCAAAAATCGCCAACTTGAAAGAGTTATATAGGGTTTATCCCTTAAGAGACTCAAAAGTAAAAGGCCTTAAACAAGCTGGCCGAAAATGAGGCTGAAACATTAGCCCAAAGTCTTAACCAAATAAATTAAAATAAACCAGACATCTGGTGGTCGGTTTGAGAAGGCTTAGACCAAGGCTAATAGCATGCTTGCATGTTGCCTCATTAAAACCTTACCAAGAAAACCCAATGGGACAAAACCTGGTGAGGAAAAAGAGTACAACACATGCTACTCCCCTTGGTGGTCGGCTAGATCTCAGAACCGGAAAGAGTTGGAGTGGATGAAATAGAAACTGAGTCTGGACCAAGCTCGGATGTGGAAATGAGAAGTCCGGCTTGGTTGAGTCTGAACTGGATCGGGTCGGCCGCGTCCTGAACCTCCTTTGGGCCGGCTTGATCTTGAATCTTCAACTGGACCATCTTCTCATTAGCAGCTGGTCCTGGTCAGTCTGTCCATCTTGATCAAGGATATGCTGGACAGCTTTGGTGAAACCTTCTCGCAAGGCCCTGGTTCCACTCCTGGTAGTCGGACCGTGCCTAACTATGGGAACCTCTACTTGGATGGCCTCATCATTCCCTCCCTCTTGAAGAGGTTCTGGCCTCAGAACACCATCATCTGCAAAGTCATCACTATCTGCATGGAAAGGAGACAAATCCGAGACATTGAAAGTATGTGAAATTTTAAATTCAGCAGGGAGGTCAAGGATATAGGCGTTGTCGTTGATCTTCTTTAGGATGCGGAATGGTCCTGTTCCACGAGGAGAGAGCTTGGACTTCCGGGCTTCTGGAAACCTCTCGGGCCGCATGTGTAACCACACCAAGTCCCCTGGTTCGAACAGTATCTCCTTCCTCTTCTGGTCATACTTGGCCTTGACCTTAGCCGCCTTGGCTTCTATCCTTTCCTTGACCTTTAGGTGCATATTCTTAACAAACTCGGCCTTGGCGGCTCCATCACGACTGCGGTACATAGAGCTGGGCAGCTCGGTGAAGTCCAAAGGAGTCTCTGGCTGAAACCCATAAACAATCTCAAAAGGTGACAGGTTAGTAGTAGAGTGCCTAGCATGGTTATAAGCAAACTCAACAAAAGGCAAACAAGACAACCAATTTCTTAAATTCTTACCGACCGTAGCTCTCAACAGTTGAGAAAGCGTACGGTTTACTACCTCAGTCTGGCCGTCGGTCTGGGGGTGGCAAGTGGTCGAGAATAGTAGCTTGGTTCCGAATTTGCCCCATAGTGTCCTCCAGAAATGGCTGAGGAACTTGGTATCACGGTCAGAGACAATGGTTCGGGGAACACCATGTAGTCGAACCACTTCTTTGAAGAATAGGTCGGCGGTCTGAGTGGCATCATTAGTGGTGTTACAGGCTATGAAATGGGCCATCTTGGAGAACCTGTCTACCACTACAAAAATGGAATCCTTGTGGTTTATCTTGGGCAAACCCAGCACAAAGTCCATAGAAATGTCTACCCAAGGGTGGTTAGGAATCGGTAATGGCATTTGTAAACCGTAAGGATGTGACCTGGACTTTGTTTTGAGGCAAGTAGTGCACTTGGCGCATATGCTCTCCACATCCCTCTTCATGTTTGGCCAAAAGAAATGTTCAGTTAGGACACTCAAAGTCTTGTCCCGACCAAAGTGTCCCATGAGGCCGCCACCATGGGCCTCCCGAACCAGCAGTTCCCTCATGGCTCCTTTGGGAATGCACAGCCTCTTTCCCTTGAACAGGAACCCCTCGTGCTGGTAGTATGCCCCAAAAGCCCCCTTCTCAGTGTTCCTGAAAACTTCATTAAAATCAAGATCAGTGGCATAAGATTCTTTAATATGCTCGAAACCCATGATCTTGGCCTCCATGGTCACAATGAGAGTGTGTCTCCGGGACAGTGCATCG
This sequence comes from Brassica rapa, assembly GCF_000309985.2. Lineage (NCBI taxonomy): Eukaryota > Viridiplantae > Streptophyta > Magnoliopsida > Brassicales > Brassicaceae > Brassica > Brassica rapa. The sequence goes on from NW_022611018.1 coordinate 53,243, forward strand.
GCCACCACATTGTCCTTGCCCTTCTTGTACTTGATCACATAGGGAAAGGTCTCCACGAACTCGAGCCATCTGGCGTGCCTCTTCTTGAGTGTGGTCTGTCCCCTCAAGTGCTTAAGTGTCTCATGATCTGTATGAATAACAAATTCCTTAGACAATAGGTAATGCTGCCAAGTTTCAAGGGACCTTACTAGAGCGTATAGCTCTTTGTCATAGGTTGGGTAGTTGAGGGCAGCTCCACTCAGTTTTTCACTAAAGAATGCCACTGGTCGCCCCCCTTGAGTGAGGACAGCTCCAATGCCTGTACCTGATGCATCACACTCAATCTCAAAAGTTTTATTAAAATCAGGGAGTGTAAGAACGGGTGCATGAGTTAGACTATATTTAAGCTTGTTGAAAGACTCCTCTTGGGCAGGGCCCCAAACAAAGGATACATTCTTCTTGATTACTGAGGTCATGGGTGCGGCAATGGTGCTGAAGTCCTTGACAAACCGCCTATAGAAGCTGGCTAGGCCATGGAAACTTCGGACTTGCCCAATAGTGGTCGGCGTGGGCCAGTCTTGGATGGCCTTGATCTTCTCCTCATCGACCTTCAAACCCTGTGAACTCACAACAAAGCCTAAAAATATTAACTGGTCAGTGCAAAATACACACTTCTTGAGATTGGCAAAGAGTCCTTCCTGCCTGAGAGCCTTCAAAACCTGTTCTACATGACTAATGTGATCGGATAAGCACTGACTATAGATCAATATGTCATCAAAATAGACAACCACAAATTTACCAATGTAAGGCCTTAGAACCTCGTTCATAAGCCTCATGAAGGTACTAGGGGCGTTGGTAAGACCAAATGGCATCACCAGCCACTCATACAAGCCTTGCTTGGTCTTGAAAGCAGTCTTCCACTCGTCTCCCTCCTTCATCCGAACTTGGTGATAGCCACTCCTAAGATCAATCTTGGAAAACACGGTGGAACCACTCAATTCATCTAACATATCATCAAGTCTAGGAATGGGGTACCGATATTTTATGGTGATGTTGTTGATGGCTCGGCAATCAACACACATACGCCACGTTCCATCCTTCTTAGGCACCAATAGGACGGGTACTGCACATGGGCTGAGACTCTCTCGAATGTATCCCTTGTCCATGAGGTCTTGGACCTGTCTCTCCAGCTCCTTAGCCTCCTCCGGATTGACTCTGTATGCGGCTCGGTTTGGAAGTGGGGCGCCTGGCACAAAGTCTATCTGATGTTCGATGCCTCGGAGGGGTGGTAAGCCGGCTGGTATCTCTTCAGGGAACACGTCCTTGTACTGGTCCATTAGTCCTTGCATCTCAGCTGGACAATCTGGTGCCTCAAAACCTGCAAAACAACCTTCCTTGAAAACCATTAGTAGCACCTGTGTGTTTTGATGCAATGATTTAATCAATTTACTAGAAGAGATGTAAAGGTTAGTTTTACTAAACAATCCAGACTGATCCATGGCCCTCTGCATCTCGTACACCTCTTGTGGACTGAGAGGAGCCAGGCTGTGCTTCTTGTTGTTGTGGGTAAAGCTGTAGATGTTAGTCCTCCCATGGTGAATAGTCTCCTTGTCAAACTGCCAAGGCCTCCCTAACAGTAGATGGCCGGCTTGCATAGGAACCACATCACACTTCACCTGGTCCTGGTACTTACCAATACAAAAGGTAACAACAACTTGCTCCGAGATTTTAAGCTCCGTCTCATCATTGAGCCACTTGAGCTTGTACGGCCTGGGGTGTGGCAACTTTGCTAGCCCTAACTTCTCAACAAGGTACCTGCTGGCCACGTTAGTGCAAGAGCCACCATCAATAATTAGACTACATACCTTGCCTTCCACGCTACATCTAGTATGGAAGATGTTTTCTCGTTGGACGGTCTCTGGATCAAAGAGAGCACTGAGAGCTCGTCTGACCACCAGTAGCTCACCAGTCTCAGCATAGTCCACTATCTCGTCTCCTGAGTCGGCCATCTCGACATCGGCCTCGTCTTGGGACTCATACTCGCCATCTGCCTTAAGGATCATGACACGCTTGTTCGGACAGTCCCTAGCGTAGTGCCCCTTCCCCTGACATTTGAAACAAGTAATATCACGAGTTCTTTGAGCTTGTGCTTGTCCCTTACCTGGTTCGGATGAACCTGATTTGGACTGGTCGGTTTGGCCCTTCTTGAACCGGTTTTCCACTTCAATGGATTTGTTCTTCTCAGACCCCTTGGTTCCGGTTGAAGCCCATGGCGTCTTGTTCCTGGCACTAGAGGCGTTCTTCCGTTTAATGTGCTGCTCGGCCTGGATGGCATAGTGGAGGAGATCATTGAAGTTGACGTAGGTTTGCCTCTCCACCTTGCGAGCAATGCGGTCTTGAAGGCCTTCCAAGAACTGAGCCATCATAACCTCTTCGGTCTCGCGCGTCCTGAGCTTGTTCTTGAGAGCCTCAAACTCCTCAAAGTACTCCTCTACGGACCTAGTACCCTGAGACAACTTGCGAAAACGTTTTAGTAAGTCCCGCTGATAATATGAGGGAATATACCTTGCACGGAGCTTAGCTCGCATCTCATCCCAAGTCTCAATCCTATAGACCCTGCCAACCTCGGCTACTTCCCTGTCCCACCAGGTTAGGGCATTGTCCGTCAGTTGGGCTGCGGCTAAGGCGATCTTCTTGGCCTCGGTATAGCGGTAGTATTCAAAGATGTACTCCATGCGCCTCTCCCATTCAATGTAGGCGTCCGGATCAACCTTTCCAGCAAAGGTCGGAGGAGTAAGTTTGAGATCCTTGCCTCCTTGCCAAGCTACTTCATCGTCTCGGAATCTCCTTCGGACCGGGCTTGCATCGCCTTGGACCCGATACTCCCGTCGGTTCCCACGTCCGGCTCGTTCACGCCGCGGCTCTTCTGGTTCGGTACGGTCAGTGTCCGAGTTGTCCTCACTGGATTGGGACTGTTCTTCTGGAATGGGTTGATTTCTCCTCCTCGGCCGGGGAGCATTAGCTCGATCCCTCCCAGCTATATGAGCCAGCTGCTCAGTTACAGTAGCCAGTGCGGCTTGGAGTTCAGCATGGTTAGCCATCAGTTGAGCATTGATCTCGGCTTGTGTTGGTGCTCCATTTAGATCTCCCATGTCGCCTGTGACAAAAGAGGAAGAAAGAAAAGTGATCTGCAAGGGATCAAAGAAAAAGGAGAAGATACCTAAATAGATATGCAATTGAATGTTAAACTTCCTTTTTTTTTTTTTTTATAAGTTTTCGAAAATTAAAATATGGAAAGTATAAACTTCCTTTTTTTTTTTTTTTAAATTTTGGAAAAACTTGGAGTGCAATCCAAGGAAAAATTAAATGCAATTAAATGGAAATCCGCAAAAGGAAAGTAAAAAAATCGATGGATCAAGATATGCCAAAAGGAAAAATATGGTTTTGAACTCGCCAAGAACAGCAAGAACACAATGCAATTTTTTTGAAGTTCAAAGGAATGAAACAAGCAATTAACAAAAAGCCAAAAGGATAGAATACAACCGAAGGTGTAGGAGCTTTGAGCTCTGATACCAAAATGATACAGGCCGGTAAGCAGACTGCACGGACGGACGGACTGAGGCTCGAGGACTCGGACTGGACAGGACGGACGGACGGCCTGAGGTTCGAGGACTCGGACTGGACGGGACGGACGGCCGGTTATGGGACGGTTAGACGGACGCGATGGGTTGGGAGTTGGCCGGTCTGGTTCCTGAAACAAAAGAATGCTATTTTTATGAGTTTTTATGAATCAAAATATTGAACAGAAAAGTAAACAGTATGGTTAATGAAGAACAGAAGCAATATGACTTTTTATGGATTTTTATATAGAATGGAAAATCTAGAACTAGATAATGCAAGATAACAAAAATAAAGAAGGATAGAAGTATGGGGGATGGATCCTTGTTGCTGGATGTGTATCTCTCTCAACAAGAACAGTGGATGGAGGTGGATAGCTATGGGATTTGGCTTGCTGGATGTGTATCACTCTCAAGGCAAATCGATGGATGGAATGGAGGTGAAGAATCGCCACAAGCTTGGTGGTTTGAAGCTTGATAAGATTCGGCTGCTCTCTCTTGTTTCTCACAGAAAAAGACTTAGGGTTTTTGGTTTGCAAAGGCAAAAATTATTTCATAAAAGACTGAGGCCAAAAATCGCCAACTTGAAAGAGTTATATAGGGTTTATCCCTTAAGAGACTCAAAAGTAAAAGGCCTTAAACAAGCTGGCCGAAAATGAGGCTGAAACATTAGCCCAAAGTCTTAACCAAATAAATTAAAATAAACCAGACATCTGGTGGTCGGTTTGAGAAGGCTTAGACCAAGGCTAATAGCATGCTTGCATGTTGCCTCATTAAAACCTTACCAAGAAAACCCAATGGGACAAAACCTGGTGAGGAAAAAGAGTACAACACATGCTACTCCTCTTGGTGGTCGGCTAGATCTCAGAACCGGAAAGAGATGGAGTGGATGAAATAGAAACTGAGTCTGGACCAAGCTCGGATGTGGAAATGAGAAGTCCGGCTTGGTTGAGTCTGAACTGGATCGGGTCGGCCGCGTCCTGAACCTCCTTTGGGCCGGCTTGATCTTGAATCTTCAACTGGACCATCTTCTCGATTAGCAGCTGGTCCTGGTCAGTCTGTCCATCTTGATCAAGGATATGCTGGACAGCTTTGCTGAAACCTTCTCGCAAGGCCCTGGTTCCACTCCTGGTAGTCGGACCGTGCCTAACTATGGGAACCTCTACTTGGATGGCCTCATCACAGGACGTCCGTGGTTGTCCATCAGCACACACATGACGTCCGTGTGTGTCCGTCAGCACACACAGGATGTTCGTGGCTGTCCATGTGTGTCCGTGTGTATCCATCAGCACACACAGGACGTCTGTGGCTGTCAATCAGTACACATATCAGCACGTTGGTCCTTGGACTCAGCACGCTGACCCTCCCCGTGGACTATTCGGGTGATTTTGGCCCGCGTGGGCTGTCTGTTCAGTACACACAGGACGTCTGTGGGTGTCCGTCAGCACACACATGACGTCTGTGGCTGTCTGTGTGTGTCCGTGTGTGTCCGTCTATGTCCGTCAGCACACACAAGACGTTCGTGGCTGTCCATCAGTACACATATCAGCACGTTGGTCCTTGGACTCAGCACGCTGGCCCTTCCCATGAACTGTTTGGGTGATTTTGGCCCAGGTGGGCTGTGTGTTCAGTACACACAGGACGTCCGTGGGTGTCCGTCAGCACACACATGACGTTCGTGTGTGTCTGTCAGCACACACAGGATGTTCGTGGCTGTCCATGTGTGTCCGTGTGTGTCCGTCAGCACACACAGGACGTCCGTGGCTGTCCATCAGTACACATATCAGCACATTGGTCCTTGGACTCAGCACGCTGACCCTTCCCGTGGACTGTTCGGGTGATTTTGGCCCACGTGGGCTGTCTGTTCAGTACACACAGGACGTCCGTGGGTGTCCGTCCGCACACACATGACGTCCGTGTGTGTCCGTCAGCACACACATGACGTCTGTGGCTGTCCATCAGTACACATATCAGCACGTTGGTCCTTGGACTCAGCACCCTGGCCCTTCCCGTGGACTGTTTGGGTGATTTTGTCCCACGTGGGCTGTCTGTTCAGTACACACAGGACGTCTGTGGGTGTCCGTCATCACACACAGGACATCCGCGATTGTCCGACTGTGTCCGTGTGTGTCCGTCAGCACACACAGGACGTCTGTGGGTGTTCGTCAGCACACACATGACGTCCGTGTGTGTCCAGGAGCACACACAGGACGTCCGTGGCTGTCCATGTGTGTCTGGGTGTGTCCGTCAGCACAAACAGGACGTCCGTGGCTGTCCATCAGTACACATATCAGCACGTTGGTCCTTGGACTCAGCACTCTGGCCTTTCCTGTGGACTGTTTGGGAGATTTTGTCCTACGTGGGCTGTCTGTTCAGTACACACAGGACGTCTGTGGGTGTCCGCCAGCACACACAGGACGTCTGTGGCTGTCTGTGGCTGTCCGTCAGCACACACAGGACATCAGTAGCTTTCCGTGTGTGTCCGTCAGCACACACAAGACGTTCGTGGCTGTCCATCAGTACACATATCAGCACATTGGTCCTTGGACTCAGCACGCTGACCTTCCCGTGGAATGTTCGGGTGATTTTGGCCCACGTGGGCTGTCTGTTCAGTACACACAGGACGTCCGTGGGTGTCCGTCAGCACACACATGACGTCCGTGTGTGTCCGTCAGCAAACAAAGGATGTCCGTGTGTGTCCGTCAGCACACACAGGACGTCCGTGGCTGTCCATTAGTACACATATCAGCACATTGGTCCTTGGACTCAGCACCCTGGCCCTTCCCGTGGACTGTTTGGGTGATTTTTTCCCACGTGGGCTGTCTGTTCAGTACACACAGGACGTCTGTGGGTGTCCGCCAGCACACACAGGACTTCTGTGGGTATCCACCAGCACACACAGGACGTATGTGGCAGTTCGCCAGCACACACAGGACGTCAGTGGATTTCCTTGTGTGTCCGTGTGTGTCCGTCAGCACACACATGACGTCAGTGTGTTCGGCTCCATGTACTGATCTGTGGACCGCAGTCTATCTCACAGGACATCTGTGGCTGTCCGTCATCACACACAGGACGTCCGTGACTGTCCGTGTGTGTCCGTGGCTGTCTGCCAGAACACACAGGACGTCCGTGGCTGTCCGTCATCACACACAGGACATCCGTGATTGTCCGTGTGTGTCCGTCAGCACACACAGGACGTCCGTGGGTGTCCGTCAGCACACACATGACGTCCGTGTGTGTCCAGCAGCACACACAGGACGTCCGTGGCTATCCATGTGTGTCCGTGTGTGTCCGTCAGCACACACAGGACGTCCGTGGCTATCCATCAGTACACATATCAGCACGTTGGTCCTTGGACTCAGCACTCTGGCCCTTACCTGGTTCGGATGAACCTGGTTTGGACTGGTCGGTTTGGTTCTTCTTGAACCGGTTTTCCACTTCGATGGATTTGTTCTTCTCAGCCCCCTTGGGTCCGGATGAAGTCCAGGGCGTCTTGCTCCTAGCACTAGAAGCGTTCTTCCTCTTAATGTGCTGCTCGGACTGGATGGCATAGTGAAGGAGATCATTGAAGTTGACGTAGGTCTGTCTCTCCACCTTGCGAGCGATGCGGTCTTGAAGGCCTTCCAAGAACTGAGCCATCATAACCTCTTCGGTCTCGCGCGTCCTGAGCTTGTTCTTGAGAGCCTCAAACTCCTCAAAGTACTCCTCTACGGACCTAGTACCCTGAGACAACTTGCGAAAACGCTTTAGTAAGTCCCGCTGATAGTATGAGGGAATATACCTTACACGGAGCTTAGCTCGCATCTCATCCCAAGTCTCGATCCTATAGACTCTGCCAACCTCGGCTACTTCCCTGTCCCACCAGGTTAGGGCATTGTCCGTCAGTTGGGCTGCGGCTAAAGCGATCTTCTTGGCCTCGGTATAGCGGTAGTACTCAAAGATGTACTCCATGCGCCTCTCCCATTTGATGTAGGCGTCCGGGTCAACCTTTCCAGCAAAGGTTGGAGGAGTAAGTTTGAGATCCTTACCTCCCTGCCAAGCCACTTCATCGTCTCTGAATCTCCTTCGGACCGGGCTTGCATCGCCTTGGACTCGATACTCCCGTCGGTTACCACGTCCGGCTCGTTCACGCCGCGGCTCTTCTGGTTCGGTACGGTCAGTGTCCGAGTTGTCCTCACTGGATTGGGAACGTTGTTCTTCTGGAATGGGTTGGTTTCTCCTCCTTGGCCGTGGAACATTAGCTCTATCCCTTCCTGCTATCTGAGCCAGCTGCTCAGTCACAGTAGCCAGGGCGGCTTGGAGTTCAGCATGGTTAGCCATCAGCTGAGCATTGATCTCGGCTTGTGTTGGTGCACCATTTAGGTCTCCCATGGTTTGTCCTGCGACAAGAGAGAAAGAAAAGAGTGACTTCCAAAGAATCTGTAGAAGAAGACTATGGATAGTAGCTAAGATATGCAATGAATGTGAGTTTTCCTTTTTTTTTTTTGTTAAAAATCGAAGAGCTAAAATAGGAAAATGCAATCTTTCTTTTTTTTTTTTAATTTATGGAAAAACTTGAAGTGCAAGACAAGAAAAAAAAAAGTAAATGCAATTAAATGGGAAATCCGATCAAAAAGGAAAGTGAAAATCGATGGATGCCAAAAACATAATACTCGAATGAAAGATGCACAAAAACGGATCAAAAGGTATGCAGGAAAGAAGACGAGTTGAAGAACCAAACAAATAACAAAAGTAGCAAGGATAGGATACAACCGAAGGTGTAGGAGCTTTGAGCTCTGATACCAAAATGATACAGGCCGGTAAGCAGACTGCACGGACGGACGGTCTGAGGTTCGAGGACTCGGACTGGACAGGACGGACGGACGGCTATGGGACGGCTAGACGGTCGCGATGGGTTGGGAGTTGGCCGGTCTGGTTCCTGAAACAAAAGAATGCTATTTTTATGAGTTTTTATGAATCAAGAAGGAACAGGAAGTAAACAAAAATGATCAATGAAGAACATAAGTGGATAAGACTTTTTATGGGTTTTTATAATGAAAGGAAAAGCTAGAACTATATGATGCAAGAATAAAACAAAACAAAGAAGGATAGAAGTATGGGGGATGGATCCTTATTGCTGGATGTGTATCTCTCTCAATAAAAACAGTGGATGGAGGTGGATAGCTATGGGATTTGGCTTGCTGGATGTGTATCACTCTCAAGGCAAATCGATGGATGGAATGGAGGTGAAGAATCGCCACAAGCTTGGTGGTTTGAAGCTTGATAAGATTCGGCTGCTCTCTCTTGTTTCTCACAGAAAAAGACTTAGGGTTTTAGGATTGCAAAAGCAAAATTATTTCATAAAAGACTTAGGCAAAAATCGCCAACTTCAGTGGAGTTATATAGGGTTTACCCCTTATGAGACTCAACAATAAAAGGCCTTAACATGCTGGCGGAAAATGAGGCTGAAACATTAGCCCAAAGTCTAAACCAAATAAATTAAAATAAACCAGACATCTGGTTGTCGGTTTGAGAAGGCTTAGACCAAGGCTAATAGCATGCTTGCATGTTGCCTCATTAAAACCTTACCAAGAAAACCCAATGGGACAAAACCTGGTGAGGAAAAAGAGTACAACACATGCTACTCCCCTTGGTGGTCGGCTAGATCTCAGAACCGGAAAGAGTTGGAGTGGATGAAATGGAAACTGTGTTGCAGGCTGGGATTCAGGGTGGGCAAGATGGATGATGGAAGCTTGGATGGGTCGACCAAAGAGATGATCGGATGGGCGATATGATGGAATGCAAGTTATGAACCTGAAAACAAGATAAATAAAGATAGATAGGATGGAATCAAGCTGCTGGTTGTGTAACACTCTCAGCTTGATCAAAAGATGATTGAAGTGGATTGAGGTGGTGCTTTGCTTGCTGGACTGATGTCTCTCTCAAGCTTGGCAAACGAATTGGAGTGGAAGGATGGGGGATTGAGGACGCCACAAGACTCTATGGAAAGGAGCCTTGATAAGTCAAGGTGCTTTGGAGCTGCTTCACACAAACTCAAAAGACTTAGAACAATAGTTTTAAGAAAACTAGAAAACTGAATAATTCTTATTACTTTCAAAAATGGGTGATTTACAATGAAGCAAAGACTAGAGCTTTATAGGCTCGACAAGGACAGACTCTAACAGTCATAAAATGATAAAAGGAAACAAAATAACTTGAACTTAAAGTCTTGGGAGCAAAGGCTTTGATGACTCCATGGAATATAGCCGTTAGGCTTGATTTGCTTCCTTCCAAAAGAGAAACTTGTGAAGACTTGTATCTTGATAGCTTCTGGACGTGGCCATGATCTTCAAGCCTTCCTGAAATACTCCTTGGCCTCAGTAAAAGAGAATATGGCCGTTGGTCTTGGGCAAAAATCTGTAGAAACTTCTCCAAAGCATTTAGTGTAGATGTTGCCAAATATGGAAGGTTGATGGGAAGAGAGATCCGCCTGATCTCCTGGGTGCTGGTCCAGCTGAGGACGTCTTGGATGTATTCTGAATGGTCTAGAGTATCTCCTGGTTCCCATAGATAGCCCTGGGTCGAACCAAGTTGAATTGGTTGAAGACTTTCCTTAAATGATGTCGGTTTGGCCAATTGATGCAAACCGGCTTGATCTTTTGGTTTGATTGGGATCCGCCTGATCCAGTGTGGCATGGTGCTTCCTATGATGTTGTAGAGTGCCTCTGAATGACTTAGAAGGTCTCCTGGTTGCCATTCTTGAGGTTGGTTTGATGTGAAACCCGGATCTTCCAAATAAGGCAAGTGTAGAGCTGGTTTGGCCGGTTTTGGGAAATTGATCGTATCTTCCAATTTCCTTGACCATTTCTCGAGATCTTGGGCTTTCTGGAAAGCTAATAAACTCCTCTTGACTCCTATGATCGGTTTTGGTTCAGGCCGCTTCTTCTTTGGGCTTGAATCCTCTTCTAAAGTCGCATACTCGCAGATGGACGGGCTGAGAAACCTCTGAATTGTAAAATTCATAACTTCTTGCTCCGTGAATATTTTGGGCAGATTCCAATTGGCCTGGACTCCTTCTTGAGTGTAGAATTCATAAATATTATCCTCGTGATTTAAACCCTCCTGGTTTGTAAGATATGGCATTTTTAGTGCACGTATGTCCTGGTTGGCGCCTTGGCTGGTTGAGTAGGGTGTTGGGTCGACCTCTGGTTCAGCTGCTGAATTTCTGGCCGCAACATTCCCTCCCCCTTGAAAAGGTTTCGACCTCGAAACTGTATAACCTGCACCAAGATAGAGCAAGTCAGCTTTCATACTCTTTTGATATTCTAAGGTCTTACCTTGATATTGTTTTGGTTTGGGGATGGATTGTTCATCAGGTGGCTCTTCTTTCAGCAAATAGGATAGGATCACGCCTCTGCTATGGACTTTTTCATTGCTTCTCTTCTTCAGTGGATGGTCCTTCATACTCCTAGCAGGCTCAGCTCTGACCATCTTTGGGTTTGATCCTCCTAGCAACAAAAGATTATCCGGTGGGATTTCTTTGAAGCTTTCTTCTTTGCAACCTGAAAATTTTTCAACATTCTGGACAAAGACCAAGTGAATTAAATCTGATACTGGAATTTCATGAACAGAATTTGTTATGGTCTAATTTACCTTGGGTGCATCAGCATGATGAAGAATGATATTCTTCTTTGGACAGATTTGGTTAGATGGCTGCCTTTCTTGCAAATGTTTACCTTGGTTGGTATAACCATCTTCTTGTGATAGCTCAGCTCGGTTTTTATGTTCTTCTTGACTTATCCCTGGATCAAAACATCTTGGCAAAGACAAGTGTATTATACCAAAGTATAGGGATTTATAAACTGAAGAAAACATAGAACAATTAACCTTAATGTCAAATGTGGCAGTAAGAACTTCTTGTTCTTTGTTTGCCTTGTAGTAACCTTGCTTTCCTGTACCAATTTCACTTTTCCTTGGACAAGACAAGTGCATTAATCTTGTCATAGAATCAATAAAAACATTCTGGTTTAAAGTGAATTTTACCTCAGATTTTGGCACTTGAACAGTACATTGTTCAGATTTCGGTTTCCACTTATGGTGTGGATTTTGATTGAGCTCATGATCTGGTTCGGCACTTGGAACTCCAGTAAGCATATGGCTCTCATCTGGTATCCCTGTACCAAGAATATAAATGTTTAAACCAGTATCTAAAGGTGGTGTTAGACACTTACCTTGGTTTGATACTTGGATCATTGGTTTTGGTTTATTAAGCAACTTTGATTGCTTTGTGCTTTGAGCTTCCTTCTGGTCCATTGGAAGGTTTGTGCCTGGCGCCTCTTCTTCTATGTACCTAGGCTCCTTTAAACCTGTAATAACACTCTTGGACAAAGACAAGTGCATCATACAAGTGGTAGATGATTTATGAAAAGATTTATCATGTATAGGACTTACCTTAGCCTTTACTTGGACAATAACTTGCTCTGGTTTGTCTTTGGACCTGATCAAAGTGTTTTGGCCGACACTTGTACTCATCTTCCTGACCTTTGGGATGTCACTCTCCTTCTCTAAGCAGTGGACAATGGCGTGCCCCTGGTTTGGCTGAAAGTTGGCTTCTTTAGGCAAGACTCTTTGAACTTCTTGTTCCACAATTTTCCTTGCTTCTTTGGAACCATGAGTTGGATATCTCCTTGGATATAGTTCCTGGATTTCAGACCTTGTATAATCTGGTGCAAACTCATATCTCATGATTTCCTTAAGTGCTCTCCACGTTTTGATAGCTGGCTCCTTGTAAAACCATCTATCATCCTCTTCTTGTACCCACCATTTAAAAGCATCATCTTTTAGGTGATCAATGGCATAAGAAAACCTCTCCTTTTTCTGGATGTTGTTGTAGTGAAACCACTCATCAAGGTTTCTTTCCCATCTAAGATAACCTCTTTTTCCTGAAAATTTAAAGAGTTCAACTTTATTAGCAAAAGAGTTATACTCAAACCGATAATTAACAACATGAGAGTTGTGGGTTTTAGAAGTTGGAGTTCGATTGATCCTTGAAGGATCTGGTGGCTTGGGCTCGACATATACAGCCCCTGGTACATCTCCAAATCTCCTTTCTCCTTCATGTGGACGTTGGCCTTGTGCCTGATTTCTTTTCTTCAACTGAGCAATCTTAAGTTGGAGCTTTTGTAGAGCTGCGGACTGTTGGCTCAATGTGGCCCTTAGGTTTTGGCCGTGTATCTCCTCCTCCATTGCTTCCTGAAAACAATCTCAAAGAAAAAGTGAAGGTATGGAAAGTTTTGGTCTAACCAAAGTAAAACAAATGCAAGAATGCAATTTAACTAAACCGAGAAAATATGCAAATATGAACCGAAATGAAGTAACTATACTAAAAATGATTTTTCTTTTGGTTTTCTGAATGCAAGCACGAAATGGACAACTAGAAATGTAATAAATACTATGGAAAGAAATATGAAATGCAAAACTAACAATGGTATATTTTTTTTGAATTTTTTTTTTTTAGGATGAAATGCAAAAACCGGAAATGGAAACAAATATGTATACTTGAACCCAAAATGATATAAACTAAGTTGAATGATTTTTTTTTTATTTTTTTTTATTTCAAATAACAAACTTATGAAACAAATATGGTATGCACGAAATTAAAAAATGGTATGACTTTTTATTTATTTATTTTTAAGCAAGAAACAACTATGAAAATGCAGATTTTTTTTTTTTTGAAATGAATGCACAAAATCTAAAAATGGAAAGTGGAGCTGCGGAATGAATGCAAACACGTTTTTCTTTTCTTTTTATGGATGAAATGAATCAAACTAGACAACAGGTCGTCTCCTATCTCAATTCTTTATGGCTTTTCAATTTATGATGAACAAAGAACACAAAAATGCAAAAACAGTTTTTTTTTTTTTTTGATTTATAAATGGAAAAACAAATGCAAACAAGATGAATGATGCAAGGATAAAATGGACCTGATTCAGGAGCTTAAGCTCTGATACCAAATGTTGCAGGCTGGGATTCAGGGTGGGCAAGATGGATGATGGAAGCTTGGATGGGTCGACCAAAGAGATGATCGGATGGGCGATATGATGGAATGCAAGTTATGAACCTGAAAACAAATGCAAAAACAAATGAGAGATGATTTCTAATATGATAAAACAAGATAAATAAAGATAGATAGGATGGAATCAAGCTGCTGGTTGTGTAACACTCTCAGCTTGATCAAAAGATGATTGAAGTGGATTGAGGTGGTGCTTTGCTTGCTGGACTGATGTCTCTCTCAAGCTTGGCAAACGAATTGGAGTGGAAGGATGGGGGATTGAGGACGCCACAAGACTCTATGGAAAGGAGCCTTGATAAGTCAAGGTGCTTTGGAGCTGCTTCACACAAACTCAAAAGACTTAGAACAATAGTTTTAAGAAAACTAGAAAACTGAATAATTCTTATTACTTTCAAAAATGGGTGATTTACAATGAAGCAAAGACTAGAGCTTTATAGGCTCGACAAGGACAGACTCTAACAGTCATAAAATGATAAAAGGAAACAAAATAACTTGAACTTAAAGTCTTGGGAGCAAAGGCTTTGATGACTCCATGGAATATAGCCGTTAGGCTTGATTTGCTTCCTTCCAAAAGAGAAACTTGTGAAGACTTGTATCTTGATAGCTTCTGGACGTGGCCATGATCTTCAAGCCTTCCTGAAATACTCCTTGGCCTCAGTAAAAGAGAATATGGCCGTTGGTCTTGGGCAAAAATCTGTAGAAACTTCTCCAAAGCATTTAGTGTAGATGTTGCCAAATATGGAAGGTTGATGGGAAGAGAGATCCGCCTGATCTCCTGGGTGCTGGTCCAGCTGAGGACGTCTTGGATGTATTCTGAATGGTCTATAGTATCTCCTGGTTCCCATAGATAGCCCTGGGTCGAACCAAGTTGAATTGGTTGAAGACTTTCCTTAAATGATGTCGGTTTGGCCAATTGATGCAAACCGGCTTGATCTTTTGGTTTGATTGGGATCCGCCTGATCCAGTGTGGCATGGTGCTTCCTATGATGTTGTAGAGTGCCTCTGAATGACTTAGAAGGTCTCCTGGTTGCCATTCTTGAGGTTGGTTTGATGTGAAACCCGGATCTTCCAAATAAGGCAAGTGTAGAGCTGGTTTGGCCGGTTTTGGGAAATTGATCATATCTTCCAATTTCCTTGACCATTTCTCGAGATCTTGGGCTTTCTGGAAAGCTAATAAACGCCTCTTGACTCCTATGATCGGTTTTGGTTCAGGCCGCTTCTTCTTTGGGCTTGAATCCTCTTCTAAAGTCGCATACTCGCAGATGGACGGGCTGAGAAACCTCTGAATTGTAAAATTCATAACTTCTTGCTCCGTGAATATTTTGGGCAGATTCCAATTGGCCTGGACTCCTTCTTGAGTGTAGAATTCATAAATATTATCCTCGTGATTTAAACCCTCCTGGTTTGTAAGATATGGCATTTTTAGTGCACGTATGTCCTGGTTGGCGCCTTGGCTGGTTGAGTAGGGTGTTGGGTCGACCTCTGGTTCAGCTGCTGAATTTCTGGCCGCAACAAACTGAGTCTGGACCAAGCTCGGATGTGGAAATGAGAAGTCCGGCTTGGTTGAGTCTGAACTGGATCGGGCCGGCCGCGTCCTGAACCTCCTTTGGGCCGGCTTGATCTTGAATCTTCAACTGGACCATCTTCTCAATCAGCAGCTGGTCCTGGTCAGTCTGTCCATCTTGATCAAGGATATGCTGGACAGCTTTGGTGAAACCCTCTCGCAAGGCCCTGGTTCCACTCCGGGTAGTCGGACCACGCCTAACAATGGGAACCTCTACTTGGATGGCCTCATCACGTCCGTGGGTGGCCGTCCGCACACACATGACGTCCGTGTGTGTCCGTCAGCACACACATGACGTCCGTGGCTGTCCATCAGTACACATATCAGCATGTTGGTCCTTGGACTCAGCACCCAGGCCCTTCCCGTGGACTGTTTGGGTGATTTTGTCCCACGTGGGCTGTCTGTTCAGTACACACAGGACGTCTGTGGGTGTCCGCCAGCACACACATGACGTCTGTGGGTATCCGCCAGCACACACAGGACGTCCGTGGCTGTCCGCCAGCACACACAGGACGTAATCCTTGTGTGTCCGTGTGTGTCCGTCTATGTCCGCAGCACACACAGGACGTTCGTGGCTGTCCATCAGTACACATATCAGCACGTTGGTCCTTGGACTCAGCACGCTGGCCCTTCCCATGAACTGTTTGGTTGATTTTGGCCCAGGTGAGCTGTGTGTTCAGTACACACAGGACGTCCGTGGGTGTCCGTCAGCACACACATGACGTCCGTGTGTGTCCGTCAGCACACACAGGATGTTCGTGGCTGTCCATGTGTATCCGTGTGTGTCCGTCAGCACACACAGGACGTCCGTGGCTGTCCATCAGTACACATATCAGCACATTGGTCCTTCGACTCAGCACCCTGGCCCTTCCCGTGGACTGTTTGGGTGATTTTGTCCCACGTGGGCTGTCTGTTCAGTACACACATGATGTCTGTGGGTGTCCGCCAGCACACACATGACGTCTGTGGGTATCCGCAAGCACATACAGGACGTCCGTGGCTGTCCGCCAGCACACACAGGACGTCAGTGGATTTCCTTGTGTGTCCGTGTGTGTCCGCAGCACACACAGGAAGTCCGTGGCTGTCCATCAGTACACATATCAGCACGTTGGTCCTTGGACTCAGCACGCTGACCCTTCCCGTGGACTGTTCGGGTGATTTTGGCCCACGTGGGCTGTCTGTTCAGTACACACATGACGTCCGTGGGTGTCCGTCCGCACACACATGACGTCCGTGTGTGTCCGTCAGCACACACATGACGTCCGTGGCTGTCCATCAGTACACATATCAGCACGTTGGTCCTTGGACTCAGCACCCTGGCCCTTCCCGTGGACTGTTTGGGTGATTTTGTCCCACGTGGGCTGTCTGTTCAGTACACACAGGACGTCTGTGGGTGTCCGTCATCACACACAGGACATCCGCGATTGTCCGTCTGTGTCCGTGTGTGTCCGTCAGCACACACAGGACGTCCGTGGGTGTTCGTCAGCACACACATGACGTCCGTGTGTGTCCAGGAGCACACACAGGACGTCCGTGGCTGTCCATGTGTGTCCGTGTGTGTCCGTCAGCACACACAGGACGTCCGTGGCTGTCCATCAGTACACATATCAGCACGTTGGTCCTTGGACTCAGCACTCTGGCCCTTCCCGTGGACTGTTTGGGATATTTTGTCCCACGTGGGCTGTCTGTTCAGTACACACAGGACGTCTGTGGGTGTCCGCCAGCACACACAGGACGTCCGTGGCTGTCTGTGGCTGTCCGTCAACACACACAGGACATCAGTAGCTTTCCGTGTGTGTCCGTCAGCACACACAAGACGTTCGTGGCTGTCCATCAGTACACATATCAGCACGTTGGTCCTTGGACTCAGCACGCTGGCCCTTCCCATGAACTGTTTGGGTGATTTTGGCCCAGGTGGGCTGTGTGTTCAGTACACACAGGACGTCCGTGGGTGTCTGCCAGCACACACTAGACGTCCGTGGCTGTCTGCGGCTGTCCGTCAGCACACACAAGACGTCCGTGGCTGTCTGTGGCTGTCAGTGTGTGTCCTTCAGCACACACAAGACGTATGTGGGTGTCTCTCAGCACACACAAGACGTCCATGTGTGTCCGTCAGCACACACAGGAAGTCCGTGGCTGTCCATCAGTACACATATCAGCACGTTGGTCCTTGGACTCAGGACGCTGACCCTTCCCGTGGACTGTTCGGGTGATTTTGGCCCACGTGGGCTGTCTGTTCAGTACACACAGGACGTCCGTGGGTGTCCGTCCGCACACACATGACGTCCGTGTGTGTCCGTCAGCACACACATGACGTCTGTGGCTGTCCATCAGTACACATATCAGCACGTTGGTCCTTGGACTCAGCACCCTGGCCCTTCTCGTGGACTGTTTGGGTGATTTTGTCCCACGTGGGCTGTCTGTTCAGTACACACAGGACGTCTGTGGGTGTCCGTCATCACACACAGGACATCCGCGATTGTCCGTCTGTGTACGTGTGTGTCCGTCAGCACACACAGGACGTCCGTGGGTGTTCGTCAGCACACACATGACGTCCGTGTGTGTCCAGGAGCACACACAGGACGTCCGTGGCTGTCCATGTGTGTCCGTGTGTGTCCGTCAGCACACACAGGACGTCCGTGGCTGTCCATCAGTACACATATCAGCACGTTGGTCCTTGGACTCAGCACTCTGGCCCTTCCCGTGGACTGTTTGGGAGATTTTGTCCCACGTGGGCTGTCTGTTCAGTACACACATGACGTCTGTGGGTGTCCGCTAGCACACACAGGACGTCCGTGGCTGTCTGTGGCTGTCCGTCAGCACACACAGGACATCAGTAGCTTTCCGTGTGTGTCCGTCAGCACACACAAGACGTTCGTGGCTGTCCATCAGTACAAATATCAGCACATTGGTCCTTGGACTCAGCACGCTGACCTTCCCGTGGAATGTTCGGGTGATTTTGGCCGACGTGGGCTGTCTGTTCAGTACACACAGGACGTCTGTGGGTGTCCGTCAGCACACACATGACGTCCGTGTGTGTCCGTCAGCACACACAGGATGTCCGTGGCTGTCCATGTGTGTCCGTGTGTGTCCGTCAGCATACAGAGGACGTCCGTGGCTGTCCATCAGTACACATATCAGCACATTGGTCCTTGGACTCAGCACCCTGGCCCTTCCTGTGGACTGTTTGGGTGATTTTGTCCCACGTGGGCTGTCTGTTCAGTACACACAGGACGTCTGTGGGTGTCCGCCAGCACACACATGACTTCTGTGGGTATCCGCCAGCACACACAGGACGTCTGTGGCTGTTCGCCAGCACACACAGGACGTCAGTGGATTTCCTTGTGTGTCCATGTGTGTCCGTCAGCACACACATGACGTCAGTGTGTTCGGCTCCATGTACTGATCTGTGGACCGCAGTCTATCTCACAGGACATCTTTTGCTGTCCGTCATCACACACAGGACGTCCGTGACTATCCGTGTGTGTCCGTGGGTGTCTGCCAGCACACACAGGACGTCCGTGGCTGTCCGTCATCACACACAGGACATCCGTGATTGTCCGTGTGTGTCCGTCAGCACACACAGGACGTCCGTGGGTGTCCGTCAGCACACACATGACGTATGTGTGTGTCCAGCAGCACACACAGGACGTCCGTGGCTATCCATGTGTGTCCGTCAGCACACACAGGACGTCCGTGGCTGTCCATCAGTACACATATCAGCACGTTGGTCCTTGGACTCAGCACTCTGGCCCTTCCCGTGGATTGTTTGGGAGATTTTGTCCCACGTGGGCTGTCTGTTCAGTACACACAGGACGTCCGTGGGTGTCCGCCAGCACACACAGGACGTCCGTGGCTGTGTGTGGCTGTCCGTCAGCACACACAGGACATCAGTAGCTGTCCGTGTGTGTCCATCAGCACACACAAGACGTTCGTGGCTGTCCATCAGTACACATATCAGCACATTGGTCCTTGGACTCAGCACGCTGACCTTCCCGTGGACTGTTCGGGTGATTTTGGCCCGCGTGGGCTGTCTGTTCAGTACACACAGGACGTCTGTGGGTGTCCGTCAGCACACACAGGACGTTTGTGGCTGTCTGTGTGTGTCCGTGTGTGTCCGTCTGTGTCCGTCAGCACACACAGAACGTTCGTGGCTGTCCATCAGTACACATATCAGCACGTTGGTCCTTGAACTCACCACGCCGGCCCTTCCCATGAACTGTTTGGGTGATTTTGGCCCAGGTGGGCTGTGTGTTCAGTACACACAGGACGTCCGTGGGTGTCCGCCAGCACACACTAGACGTCCGTGGCTGTCTCTGGCTGTCCATCAGCACACATAGGACGTCTGTGGCTGTCTGTCAGCACACACAGGACGTCTGTGGCTGTCTGTCGCTGTCAGTGTGTGTCCTTCAGCACACACAGGACGTCTGTGGGTGTCTGTCAGCACACACAAGACGTCCATGTGTGTCCGTCAGTACACACAGGACGTCAGTGGCTGTCTGTGTGTGTCCATGTGTGTCCGTCAGCACACACAGGAAGTCCGTGGCTGTCCATCAGTACACATATCAGCACGTTGGTCCTTAGAGTCAGCACGCTGGCCCTTCCCATGGACTGTTTGGGTCTGTCTGTTCAGTACACACAGGACGTCCGTGGGTGTCCGCCAGCACACACAGGATGTCTGTGGCTCTCTGTCAGCACACACAGGACGTCCGTGCTGTCCGTGTGTGTCCGTGTGTGTCCGTGTGTGTCCATCCGCACACACAGGACGTCTGTGGGTGTCCATCAGCACACACAGGACGTCCCTGTGTGTCCGTCAGCACACACAGGACGTCCGTGGCTGTATGTGTGTCCGTGTGTGTCTGTCAGCACACACATGACGTCCGTGGCTGTCCATCAGTACACATATCAGCACGTTGGTCCTTGGACTCAACATGCTGGCCCTTCCCGTGGACTGTTTGGGTCTGTCTGTTCAGTACACACAGGACGTCCGTGGGTGTCCGCCAGCACCCACAGGACTTCTGTGGCTGTCCGTCAGCACACACAGGACGTCTGCGGCTGTCCATGTGTGTCCGTGTGTGTCCGTCAGCACACACAGGACGTCCGTGGGTGACCATCAGCACACACAGGACGTCCCTGTGTATCCGTCAGCACACACAGAACGTCCGTGGCAGTCTGTGTGTCCATGTGTGTCCGTCAGCACACACAGAACGTCGGTGGCTGTCCATCAGTACACATATCAGCACGTTGGTCTTTGGACTCAGCACGCTGGCCCTTCCCGTGGACTGTTTGGGTGATTTTGGCCCACGTGGTCTGTCTGTTCAGTACATACAGGACGGCCGTGGGTGTCCGCCAGCATACACAGGACGTTTGTGGCTGTCTGTGTGTGTTCGTGTGTGTATGTCAGCACACACATGACGTCTGTGGCTGTCCATCAGTAAACATATCAGCGCGCTGGTCCTTAGACTCAGCATTCTGGCCCCTCCCGTGGACTGTTCGGGTGACTTTGGCCCACGTTGGCTGTCTGTTCAGTACACACAGGCCGTCCGTGTGTGTTCGTCAGCACACACAGGACGTCCGTGTGTGTCCGTCAGCACACACAGGACGTCCGTGGCTGTCCGTCAGCACACACAGAATGTGTGTGGCTGTCCATCAGTTCACAAATCAGTACGTTGGTCCTTCCCGTGGCTGATTTTGGACAACCATAGACTGTCTTGGACTGTTCGGGTGATTTTGGCCCACATGGGGTGTCTGTTCAGTAGACACAGGACGTCCATCACCACACATAGGACATACGTGTGTGTCCGTCAGCACACATAGGACGTTCGGGACTGTCCATGTTTGTCCGTGTGTGTCCGTCAGCACACACAGGACGTCTGTGGCTGTCTATCAGTACACATATCAGCACGTTGGTCCATGGCCTCAGCATGCTGACCCTTCCCGTGGACTGTTTGGGTGATTTTGGCCCACGTGGGCTGTCTGTTCAATACATACAGGACATATGTGCTTGTCCGTCAGCACACACAGGACGTCCGTGTGTGTCCGTCAGCACACACAGGACGTTCGTGGCTGTCTGTGTGTGTCCGTGTGTATCCGTCACCACACACAGGACGTCAGTGGCAATCCATCAGTACACATATCAGCACGTTGGTCCTTGGACTCAGCACGCTGACCCTTCCCGAGGACTGTTTGGGTGATTTTGGCCCCCGTGGGCTGTCTGTTCAGTACACACAGGACGTTCATGGGTGCCCGCCAAGACACACAGGACGTCCGTGGCTGTCTGTGAGTGTCCGTGTGTGTCCGTTTGTGTCCGTCAGCACACACAGGACGTCCGTGGCTTTCAATCAGTACACATACCAGCACGTTGGTCCTTGGACTCAGCACGCTGGCCCTTCCCATGAACTGTTTGGGTGATTTTGGCCCACGAGGCCTGTCTGTTCAGTACACACAGGACGTCCGTGGGTGTCCGCCAGCACACACAGGATGTCCGTGGCTGTATGTGGCTGTCCATCAGCACACACAAGACGTATGTGGCTGTCAGTGTGTGTTC
>NW_022611018.1:80000-83983 GCF_000309985.2 Brassica rapa
GCGTTCTCTCCCCAGGCGCCATCTCCTCTTTTTTCCTTCTCTCTGTCTCTCTGTCTGGTATCCATCTCCTCAGGCCTTGCTTCCCACGATCCGGTTTCTCCTGGAACAGCCAAGCCTCTCGCTGGTTCTCTCCTTGGATCGCCGATTCTCTCTTCTCTTTCTGGGGTTTGTCTCTCACGATTTTGGCAGAGGATCCCCTCAAGAATTCTGTGTCAAATTCTGGATCCAGGGCTCTGTATTTATAGAGAGAGGGAGTCGGAACAGCCATGGGGCCGAACGGGTGGGAGTTGTAACCGAAAAGGTGTCCTTTGCAACCGTTCGGCAATAACTGCCCCCAACCGGTCCTCAACTGCCTCCAACTGCTCATGTCCTTGTCCCTGCCGGTTCTCTATCCTGAAGCCAAGGCCAAGCCCTTTAACTGACCGTCCATACCGTAGCCGGACCATCTAACCAAACCACCATAACCGTCCTAGTAACCGCCCAACCATCCAGGACATGAACACTCGGCCCAGCTGAGTTGAGCTGACTGCTAGCTGGTCCCAGCTGAGTGAGGTAGTCCTTCTAGCTCCACGAGCTGATGCATACTGACTGAGCTCCCATTGAGCTTCCCTGAGCTGCCCAAGCTCGGCCGCTGTCCCGTCCAGCTCCCACATCACTCGTCCAGCTCTATTAAACCCATTCTTTCTTCACCCTGGTTAAGTCTCAACACTTTGATGCCCTTAACTCTATGTCTGAGCCATGATACGCTTGTCTACTGGTCTAATGACCTGACTGGTGCATCTCCCCGCACCATGGCTCATCCCAACGATCCTATCTCGGACTGGGGACATGAGAAGTCTCCCCCACTTGGGATGGATTCGTCCTCGAATCCTCATCATGTGTTTCCTCGGGGACCACCTGATCATACCACTCAGGATACTCGGCCTTCATCCTTGCCTCTGTTTCCCAAGTGATTACATCCTTGCCATTGTATTCCCACACGACCTTGATCATGGGAATAGTGTTCTTCCTTGTTGTCTTTTCTGTTCGATCCACTATGCGGACCGGCCTTGTCTCTAGAGTCAGATTCTTACCCAAATCTGTAGGGATCTCGTGTAGGACTATGTCCTCATCAGACAAACATTTTTGGAGTTGGGACACATGAAACATGTTGTGGAATGCATCCATGGCTGGTGGCAGTTCCAACTTATAAGCCACAGCCCCAACTATTTCTATGATTCTGAACGGACCCAAGTACCTAGGGTCTAGTTTTCTTCTGCCAGAAACTCTAGCCCTCCCTTTGAATGTGATCATCTTGAGATATACCAAGTCTTCAACTTGAAACTCAATATGTTTCCTTCGTCTATATACATAACTCTTTTGACGATTTTGTGCTTCTTTCATTTTCGCCTTTAAGAACCTTATTTTCTCGGTGGTTTCTTCCACTATCTCAGGACCCAACATGCTCCTCTCCCCCACTTGGGTCCAGCATAATCGCGTCCTGCAAGGCCGTCCATACAGTGCTTCATAAGGTGACATCCCAATGCTAGTATGGAAACTGTTGTTGTAGGCAAACTCGACCAAGGGTAGATGCTTTTCCCATGAGTCGCCCCAATCCAACACCACGGCCCTTAACATGTCCTCCAATGTCTGGATTGTCCTCTCTGACTGCCCATCCGTCTGAGGATGATAGGCTGTGCTCATGTTCATTCTTGTTCCTAAGGCTTTTTGAAAAGCCTGCCAGAAGTAAGAGGTGAACCTAGAGTCTCTGTCCGAGACAATACTAGCCGACACTCCATGCAGACGTACTATCTCGTCCAAGTAAATCCTCACGATCTGATCCACTCCATCTCCTTTCTGTATTGGTAAGAAGTGGGCCGACTTGGTTAGTCTGTCAACCACCACCCAAACCGCATCCTTTTGGTTCCTGGTCGTAGGAAAACTGGTCACAAAATCCATTGTGATGTGATCCCACTTCCACCCTGGTATGGGGAGATTCTGGAGCATACCATTGGGCACTTGATGTTCGGCCTTCAGAAGCTGGCAAGTAGGACACCTCGCCACCCACTCGGCTGTTTTCATCCTTACGCAGTGATAGTACCTTTTTAAATCCCTATACATCTTATTCAGCATGGGGTGGACTGAGAACTTTGACTTATGAGCCTGACTCATAATCTCTTCTTTAAGCCCCTTGCTGTTTGGAACACTTACTCGGCCATTCACCCAGATTGTTTCGTTGCTTGTGATCTGATACTCCGTCTTATCGTTAAGAGCCACTTTTTGCAAGTTCTCATCCAAACTCTTGGCCTGCTGTATCCTGGTAAGTAGATCGGCCTGATCCACTTCCTCGGATCCCAATGGCTCATCACGTCCAACCAAGGAATTTAGATGTAGTGACCGAACCATCCCTTCTAGTTCATCCGCTTCTCTTTCGGCCGAGACATCTGCCCTTCTCCGGCTTAAGGCATCAGCCAATAGGTTAGCCTTGTCTAGATGGTATGATATGTCCAGATCATAATCAGCAACATACTCAATCCATCTTCTTTGTCTCAAGTTCAACTCAGGCTGAGTGAAAATGTACTTCAAGCTCTTATGATCAGTGAGAATCTGGACTTTGGCTCCGTACAGATACGATCTCTATATCTTCAAAGCAAACACCACGGCCGCCATCTCTAGATCATGGATCGGATAATTCCCTTCATGCTTTCTCAGCTGTCTCGAGGCATAAGCAATCACCTTCCCATGTTTCAGGACGCACCCCAACCCAGTGATGGACGCATCCGTATAGACCACATAAGGTTGATCTCCCTCCGGCAATACCAATATTGGTGCATTCGTCAGCATATCCTTTAGAGCTGAGAAACACTTCTCACACCCTTCATTCCAGGCAAACTTCACATCCTTGCCTGTAAGTCATGTCATGGGTTGAGCCAAACTGGCAAACCCCTTGACATACTTTCTGTAGTAGCCGGCCAGCCCTAGGAAACTCCTAACCTCAGTAGCATTCCTAGGCTGTGGCCAATCTCGTATAGTCTGAACCTTCTCCGGATCTACTGACACGCCCTGATCAGACACAATGTGTCCGAGGAACCCAACGCTCTTCTGCCAGAAACTACACTTGCTTAGTTTGGCAAAGAGTTTTTGTTCCCTCAAACGTCCTAGTACGGCCCTGAGATGCTTCTCATGGTCTTCCTTGTTTCTGGAATATACAAGTATGTCATCTATGAAGATGATTACAAATTCATCCAAGAATGCAGATGGTGCATTGGTTAGACCAAATGCCATAACCACAAACTCATAGTGGCCATACCTGGTCCGGAACGCCGTCTTCCTGATATCATTAGGCTCAATTGGGATCTGATGATACCCTGAGGCTAAATCAATCTTGGAAAACCATTTGGCCCCTTTGAGCTGATCCAACAGCTCATCAATTCTGGCTAATGAGTACTTGTTCTTCACAGTAACCCTATTCAACCCTCGGTCATCAATACACAGCCTTAAGTTACCATCCTTTTTCTTCACAAAAAGAACTGGTGCTCCCCAAGGCGAGACACTTGGTCGTATGAACCCTTTGTCCAACAACTCTTCCAGTTGCTTCTTTAGCTCGGCCATCTCGGCCGGGGCCATACGATATGGACTTTTGGACATTGGGGCCGTACCTGGTTCTAGTTCTATTATGAACGGGTCAGCCCTATTAGGGGGAATGCCCCTGTAGTGCCCCGAAACACATCCTCAAACTCTTTAAACCAGCAGAATCCCGTCCGGGTCTGTAACACCCGAATCCGCCCTCTCTCGACGAACGGACCCATTTGCTACTTAATCAATCCCTTGCTTGTTTGATTCATTTTATGTCTTTTCATTTACTAAGTCATGTTCGAATCCGAGGTTCTAAAACAATTGAACAGATAAGACAGTGGAATATAACGTGTATATAATGTATTACTTAGAAACATAGATCCGATACACCAACTTCTTTAATCGTTTCATAGACAATCACTAGTTCA
>NW_022611019.1:0-24857 GCF_000309985.2 Brassica rapa
CGTAGCGGACCGAGCTGTGTGCATGCTTGGTTGCCGCGTATCGATCGAGCTTGGCTTGTCCGCGGTCTGATTTCCATACTCGAGTGTCCGCGGCCGATTTGGATACATGTCCGTTGCCTTCGGACAATCGGTATTTAGTGGTTCGATTGAGATTGGACGATATTTTACTGCAAGGCTGTTCGTAAAGATATCTTTACGAAGATTACTTTTCGTAAAAACGGTTATGCTGATTTTTACGGACTTTCAGACATTGATTCCGTCGTGACCGATTTTGACCCCAACAGTTAGCCCCCCAGCTCGTTAGAATCATGAGCTTCTAGCGTGAGGTTCTAGCGAGTGGCTTGGCAAGTTAGGCAAGGTAGGTGAGTTAGGCGGAATTAATGGTGAAAAGGTCTGTGGTAAGTGATCTTCTCGCTCTCCTAAAAGTAGAAAACGCGATAAGATTGGGGCTGCGCCTTATGACGGCTGCCTACGTACCCTTGTTGAAGGGATCAAGCCTTTCGTAGTTCAGCTTGGAGTTAAGGTTCTTATGATTAGTTTTCCAGTAGGACCTTTTATGGTCTAGTTTTTATGTAGCGGTTATAAGGCGTGTTGCTGCCGATGGCATTTTGTATGGGTGTAGAGGGAAGACTACGAGTTGTCGTCTCGTAATCTAACTCTGTGTGAATTGCCATATCCATAATCTGTTCGAGAGTTTTCCGCAGTGTGTAAACTTGCGGGATTTTCTGAAGACGTTCGAATATTGGCAAAGAGACAAATTTTGGGATCTCGTATCAGGGTGTTTTGATACTATGCCTAGAGATGTTAGAGACCAGTGCGCTGGGTTTAGGGCAAGACCTAGGTTTACTCCTGGTTTTAGAGGGTGCGATGACTAATTCGACTTACGTATCCCGTTTCAGTTTCATCCTGATTCCATACCGATTTAAAGTCCGCGATAGGTTCTCGGCTTATACGACTTGTATGGTTGGAATCGAGCATCTCTCCGGAGACCGGAAGTGCTGGACCAAAATTTCGGATTTCTTTTATAGCGCTATTATCCTTGTGTCGGATGTAAGAGAGTCATCTTCTACGAGATGGCTAAGTCTGTTTAGGACGTTAAGAGTTTGTTGTGATCAGCAACAAACTTAATGGTAAAATTACTATTTTGAGTCTTCGCGAAGAATATGTTTTGAGAAGATGTTAGTGCGTATGACTGTCTGGTCTTCCATGAAGGTGTTTTTATCGAGGAAGGAAATTTCGTCGAAGAACTAATCTTCAGGCGTCCGCGACGTCTCGCGATGCTGAAGATTTGTTATTCTTTCGTATGCCACGTTTCGTGCTTGAAATGTTCGCGGGCTTTGAAGATATTTCGCGATGTTGCGAGGGTTTAGTATTAGCCCTGTGTTTGAGAAACATTCTGGTTTGACTAAGAATGTTCGCAGCCAAAAATTGTTGTTCCTGTTCGGATGCTAATAGTTTTGTTTGCGATCGAGGAATTATGACTGAGGTGTCGTGTAAATTTGTCCATGGGAACAAGTGTTTTCCTTCATGGTGCTTTGTGAAGAGTTGGCCTTCCGAGATGTATTTCGTGCATTTTTTAGGATGTTTCGTATAGCTCTAGAAGCTTTGTTATGAATTTTTCCTTACATGCCGCGTATTGTGGTTAAAACGTTGCGGGCTTAAAGTGAATTGTGGAGCGTATTGAACTTGGTCAATTTTCGAAAAGTTTAGATTTTCCGTTAACCGTTTGGTTGTTAGGACTTAGTTTCGTTATGAAGAATTTATCATATGATTTCCGATTGTGGGCTATACGATAATTTATCATATCATATAACCGATTTTACGAAGGTCGTAAATCAGTGATATGTATACATATGTCAAAGTAGCATTGTTTCTGCGGGTTCTACGAGAAACGTTCCCGCTGTGATTTTGATCTTAGGTGAAGGTTGCTTGGCGTTACCCATGGAGTATTACCGAAGTTTATTTCAATACGATCTAGTCGCGGAACGTTTTTCATAGGTTTTTCGAAGGATTCTCATGACACATTTGTTTCTTGAAAGAATTGGTCAACCAGAAGTTGATATAGCTAACCATCGGGAGGAAAGTGCTTCTTTTAATGTGCACGATGCTACATATATTCTCGAGTTTTCTTCGTCGCAAATGTTTTCGATACTTTTCCGTGACTTACTTGGTACAACGGAAACTGAAAGAAATGCTTTGGTGATTGAAGATTTCTCGCCGCTAAGTTTAAAACGAAACTGGCTTTCTGAAGCCGGAAAAGGCTTCAATACTTTGGCTAATCATCGAGTTTCAGTTTGATATTGGTACAGGTTTTTTGTACGCATGATTGCGACAAGAAATGATGTATAGTTTTTGAGATTATGTTCACGATCGTCTGGATATGTTGCTAGCGTTTAGACGAATATTAAGATTGTCGTTTGCCTATTCTTGACGATTTGCAAAAGTTTTTTGAAGTTTGGGAGTATACGAGTATAGTATACGTACCTACTCCCCCTTTTTTTTTTACGAAAGAAAAACGGTTGAACCGATACTTTGAAGGGTTGTGTACGTTTCCTCTCCTGATGTTTGGAATGATCGATAATTCGGGACGATTTATAGACGACGCTTGGACTGTGATTTGGTTGTTTCCACGTTGACGACTTGGGATATGTCGGTTCCGAGAAAATTGCCAGAAACGAATCGGTTTTAAGACGACGTTCATGTCTCTAACTTTTTCTCTCTTTAGGAAGCGAGCTTGATATGCGTGGCGATCATTTCTCGACTTTCGGAGAGTTTAGATCGGTTTGCAAGATTTGGATGAACAATTATGGGACAATATATCGAGACAGGAAAAATCGCTTAAAACTTAGTTCGCTAGACTATCCGCCTAGGTTTTACGTTCCCTAAAGTTCTATGACAGCCTCAAAGTAATTTCCTACGAAAATTCCAAGTCTGATTTCAAAAATTTCAAGTCGGAAATACCTTAGTTCTCTCGAAGATGCAGTTTTGTCCCTTCTCAGTTTTGCGTGCTCATTTCCGTTTCCTATTCTCGTGTATGTTCGCCATTTCCGATATTGGTGTTTACCCTTTGAAACTTGACATTTATCTTCCGAACTTGACTGTTATCTTCTCCTTAGATAAGACGTCGATTTTTGTAAAAAGGTCCAACGTAATCGTATAGTTAAGGCGGCTAAGGTGTTAAGCTAACCATTTGCCGTTTTATACGATTAATCTGAATCCATGCGAGAAAATAGGTCTTTGCGGTTTTTTTTTTTAATATCGTAAAGTCTCAATGGTAACTTCAATCGAGGCGAAACAAGAGACGTTTCGATCGAGATTCGAAAGTGAACGCAAAGATGGAGGTAGGGTGAGCAGAAACAAGCCAAGGAGTTTTGGATGAGGTTTACTTGTTTTTGTCGTAAAATCTCAACGGAAACTCCGATTGAGACGAAACCAAAAGCGTTTCGATGAGAATTAAAAGGAGAACGCAAAGGAGGAGCCCTTTGAGGCCTGCAGGTTGCTATAGCGAGTGAGGATGTCATCTCGGTCGCTATAGCGAGTGGAAGGGAGCCGAGACGAGTCCCACTTGTTTTCGTCGTAAAATCTCAACGGAAACTCCGATTGAAACGAAACGAAAAGCATTTTGAACAGGATTCAAAGGAGAACGCAAAGGAAGAACCCTTTGAGGACTTACAGGTCGCTACGTAGCGACTGACAGTCTGACAGGTCGCTACGTAGCGAATGGAAGCAAGCCAAGAAGCGTCCTACTTGTTTTCGTCGTAAAATCTCAACGGAAACTCCGATTGAGACGAAACGAAAAGCGTTTCGACGAGGATTCAAAAGAAAACCCAAAGAAGGACCTTTCTGAGGCCTTACAGGTCGCTACGTAGCGACTGACAGTCTGACAGGTCGCTACGTAGCGAGTGGAAGCAAGCCGAGACGAGTCCCACTTGTTTTCGTCGTAAAATCTCAACGGAAACTCCGATTGAGACGAAACGAAAAGCGTTTCGACGAGGATTCAAAAGAGAACCCAAAGAAGGACCTTTCTGAGGCCTTACAGGTCGCTACGTAGCGACTGACAGTCTGACAGGTCGCTACGTAGCGAGTGGAAGCAAGCCGAGAAGAATCCCACTTGTGTTCGTCGTAAAATCTCAACGGAAACTCCGATTGAGACGAAACGAAAAGCATTTCGACGAGGATTCAAAAGAGAACCCAAAGAAGGACCTTTCTGAGGCCTTACAGGTCGCTACGTAGCGACTGACAGTCTGACAGGTCGCTACGTAGCGAGTGGAAGCAAGCCGAGAAGATTCCCACTTGTGTTCGTCGTAAAATCTCAACGGAAACTCCGATTGAGACGAAACGAAAAGCGTTTCGACGAGGAATCAAAAGAGAACCCAAAGGAGGACCTTTCTGAGGCCTTACAGGTCGCTATGTAGCGAGTGGAGAGTTGGCTTGAGCTCGGTCACTACGTAGCGACCGAGCAGTGTGTGTGCTCGATCGCTACGTAGCGACCGAGCAGAGTGTGCGTGCTCGGTCGCTACGTAGCGACCGAGCAGTGTGCGTGCTCGGTCGCTACGTAGCGACCGAGCAGTGTGCGTGCTCGGTCGCTACGTAGCGACCGAGCGGCGTGTTCGTGCTCGGTCGCTACGTAGCGACCGAGCAGCGTGCGTGCTCGGTCGCTACGTAGCGACCGAGCCGTGTGAGTGCTCGGTCGCTACGTAGCGACCGAGCAGCGTGTGTGCTCGGTCGCTACGTAGCGACCGAGCAGCGTGTGCGTGCTCGGTCGCTACGTAGCGACCGAGCCGTGTGAGTGCTCGGTCGCTACGTAGCGACCGAGCAGCGTGTGTGCTCGGTCGCTATGTAGCGACCGAGCAGCGTGCGTGCTCGGTCGCTACGTAGCGACCGAGCAGCGTGTGTGCTCGATCGCTACGTAGCGACCGAGCAGCGTGTGCGTGCTCGGTCGCTACGTAGCGACCGAGCAGTGTGCGTTCTCGGTCGCTACGTAGCGACCGAGCTGTGTAATCGTTTTGTTGTGTTTCCTTTTTCCGCGATTAACGTAGGGGTTTTTCAGCGGTTTTTTTGGGAGAACAAGTTTTATCCTTCCGAAATGTTTTCGGAGAACGTGTTTTGGTAAAACCCTTATGCATCGAGATTTGTTTACGAGGTTTTGATAAGATTTATCGTTTCCCTTCTTGTTTACAGGGAGGAATCGCGAGCTTGTTTTAGTGCTCTTCCTGTGGCGGAAGGTCGCGACTAAGTTTTCGATTTTGTTGAAAACTACGGCGTTTGCGTAAGCGTTGGCCATAGGAGCAGTCAGTGCTGCGAGTTTGTCTTTCATATATCCAAACATCGTTTCGATCAAGCGTTTGGTGGCCATGAGTAAGAGTAATCCGTAACCCCCCCTCCTTCTAGCGCCAAACTGTGGGAACCGAAATTCGCACTGTCGATTTCCGTTTAAATAAGGAAACTACGAAAACCCTAATTTCCCAGAGGTTCCGGATCTCTGCGAGAGCCAACGACAAGTGATCGAATATATGCGGAAATCATGAAAAGATAACAAACGAGTTTAGAGAAAACAGTAGATCTTATTTCGAGTCCGCGTAAGAGCGTTGCGATCATTACAAGAGAATACAAAGGCTTTGGCCGCAGGGGCCGTCAGCGAGTTACCTAGTTCTAGCAACATAAAACCCTAATCCTAGTTGAGTCGCAGCTCGATAACAAAGGACGAAAAAGATATCTAAAAGGCTTAGATTGATTTCGGACTGTACCTTGTTAAAGGCTGCCTACGTACCCCTTTCGAGGATCAAGCCGAACGTAGTTCAATTGATAGAGCTGGACAAGAGATCGAACTGCCTGGGCAAGTTCGTCTAGTAATTGAGTGCCAGTCATAGAAACCGAACTTGTCGAGAATAAGCCTAAAGTTTCTAAGTGCAGAGAATTCCGAATCTAAAAAGTTCTCCCTCTTGCTCCTCGCCTAGGACTCCTTATATACTAACTCCAAGGTCGGTTTACGCTTTTACTCTTCTGCCCTTAAGCCGTCATAGCATAAAAATGGAGATATTCCATTTTTCCCGATCTTCACAATTATCTTCAAAACTTCCGTATTTATCCGCGGAAACTTGACATTTATCCTTCCTTGTAGACCAAGCGTAAACCAGGCTGTGGTTTACGGGCTTTTGATTAGGAAAATCGTAGGATGGGCCTCGAGTCGTGTTTTAGGTCCCTTTGGGCCGTTTTCCGACTCGATACGTTTACTACGAGTTTTCCGCGGTTTCTAATCCGCGAAGTTTGATCGATGAATTAGAATGGCGGGAAACATGGACTGAGCTTGCTACGGTCTTCGGGAGATAGCATTCGAAGGTTTTGACGAGAATGCAAGAACTGGTGTCGTATTGACGTTCGGAAAGGTTCAATCGCTACACAGCGACCGAACTTTGGCTCGAGCCCGGTCGCTTCGTAGCGACCGAGCGGGACGAGCGCTCGGTCGCTACGTAGCGACCGAGCTTGGCTGAGCTCGGTCGCTACGTAGCGACCGAGCGGGACGATCGCTCGGTCGCTACGTAGCGACCGAGCTTTGGCTCGAGCTCGGTCGCTACGTAGCGACCGAGCGGGACGATCGCTCGGTCGCTACGTAGCGACCGAGCTTTGGCTCGAGCTCGGTCGCTACGTAGCGACCGAGCGGGACGATCGCTCGGTCGCTACGTAGCGACCGAGCTTTGGCTCGAGCTCGGTCGCTACGTAGCGACCGAGCAGGACGATCGCTCGGTCGCTACGTAGCGACCGAGCTTTGGCTCGAGCTCGGTCGCTACGTAGCGACCGAGCGGGACGATCGCTCGGTCGCTACGTAGCGACCGAGCTTTGGCTCGAGCTCGGTCGCTACGTAGCGACCAAGCGGGACGATCGCTCGGTCGCTACGTAGCGACCGAGCTTTGGCTCGAGCTCGGTCGCTACGTAGCGACCGAGCGGGACGATCGCTCGGTCGCTACGTAGCGACCGAGCTTTGGCTCGAGCTCGGTCGCTACGTAGCGACCGAGCGGGATGATCGCTCGGTCGCTACGTAGCGACCGAGCTTGGCTGAGCTCGGTCGCTACGTAGCGACCGAGCGGGACGATCGCTCGGTCGCTACGTAGCGACCGAGCTTTGGCTCGAGCTCGGTCGCTACGTAGCGACCGAGCGGGACGATCGCTCGGTCGTTACGTAGCGACCGAGCTTTGGCTCGAGCTCGGTCGCTACGTAGCGACCGAGCGGGACGATCGCTCGGTCGCTACGTAGCGACCGAGCTTGGCTGAGCTCGGTCGCTACGTAGCGACCAAGCGGGACGATCGCTCGGTCGCTACGTAGCGACCGAGCTTTGGCTCGAGCTCGGTCGCTACGTAGCGACCGAGCGGGACGATCGCTCGGTCGCTACGTAGCGACCGAGCTTTGGCTCGAGCTCGGTCGCTACGTAGCGACCGAGCGGGATGATCGCTCGGTCGCTACGTAGCGACCGAGCTTGGCTGAGCTCGGTCGCTACGTAGCGACCGAGCGGGACGATCGCTCGGTCGCTACGTAGCGACCGAGCTTTGGCTCGAGCTCGGTCGCTACGTAGCGACCGAGCGGGACGATCGCTCGGTCGTTACGTAGCGACCGAGCTTTGGCTCGAGCTCGGTCGCTACGTAGCGACCGAGCGGGACGATCGCTCGGTCGCTACGTAGCGACCGAGCGAGACGGATGCTCGGTCGCTACGTAGCGACCGAGCTGTGTGCATGCTTGGTTGCCGCGTATCGATCGAGCTTGGCTTGTCCGCGGTCTGATTTCCATACTCGAGCTTGTCCGCGGCCGATTTGGATACATGTCCGTTGCCTTCGGACAATCGGTATTTAGTGGTTCGATTGAGATTTGGACGATATTTTACTGCAAGGCTGTTCGTAAAGATATCTTTACGAAGATTACTTTTCGTAAAAACGGTTATGCTGATTTTTACGGATTTTCAGACATTGATTCCGTCGTGACCGATTTTGACCCCAACATATCCCACTTTCAAATCAGGTGATCCCAGTTTTCCTGTTTGGGAATATGACAGCTTCTTTGTCAATCTAATCAAACCAGGATGAATCGCGATGTAAGAAGCTTGATTTTGATACATAAAGTAGTGGAGAATCACCAGGAAGCTGAATAAATCTCATAGGAGTTAGGATGAAGAAGCTATCCCACTTTCAAATCAGGTGATCCCAGTTTTCCTGTTTGGGAATATGACAGCTTCTTTGTCATTCTAATCAAACCAGGATGAATCGCGATGTAAGAAGCTTCATTTTGAAACATAGAGTAGTGGAGAATCACCAGGAAGCTGAATAAATCTCATATGAGTTAGGATGAAGAAGCTATCCCACTTTCAAATCAGGTGATCCCAGTTTTCCTGTTTGGGAATATGACAGCTTCTTTGTCATTCTAATCAAACCAGGATGAATCGCGATGTAAGAAGCTTGATTTTGATACATAAAGTAGTGGAGAATCACCAGGAAGCTGAATAAATTTCATAGGAGTTAGGATGAAGAAGCTATCCCACTTTCAACTCAGGTGATCCCAGTTTTCTTGTTTGGGAATATGACAGCTTCTTTTTCATTCTAATCAAACCCGGATGAATCGCGATGTAAGAAGCTTGATTTTGAAACATAAAGTAATGGAGAATCACCAAGAAGCTGAATAAATCTCATAGGAGTTAGGATGAAGAAGCTATCCCACTTTCAAATCAGGTGATCCCAGTTTTCCTGTTTGGGAATATGACAGCTTCTTTGTCATTCTAATCAAACCAGGATGAATCGCGATGTAAGAAGCTTGATTTTGATACATAAAGTAGTGGAGAATCACCAGGAAGCTGAATAAATCTCGTAGGAGTTAGGATGAAGAAGCTATCCCACTTTCAAATCAGGTGATCCCAGTTTTCCTGTTTGGGAATATGACAGCTTCTTTGTCATTCTAATCAAACCAGGATGAATCGCGATGTAAGAAGCTTGATTTTGATACATAAAGTAGTGGAGAATCATCAGGAAGTCGAATAAATCTCATAGGAGTTAGGATGAAGAAGCTATCCCACTTTCAAATCAGGTGATCCCAGTTTTTCTGTTTGGGAATATGACAGCTTCTTTGTTATTCTAATCAAACCAGGATGAATCGAAATGTAAGAAGCTTGATTTTGATACATAAAGTAATGGAGAATCACCAGGAAGCTGAATAAATCTCATAGGAGTTAGGATGAAGAAGCTATCCCACTTTCCAATCAGGTGATCCCAGTTTTCCTGTTTGGGAATATGACAGCTTCTTTGTCATTCTAATCAAACCAGGATGAATCGCGATGTAAGAAGCTTGATTTTGATACATAAAGTAGTGGAGAATCACCAGGAAGCTGAATAAATCTCATAGGAGTTAGGATGAAGAAGCTATCCCACTTTCAAATCAGGTGATCCCAGTTTTCCTGTTTGGGAATATGACAGCTTCTTTGTCATTCTAATCAAACCAGGATGAATCGCGATGTAAGAAGCTTGATTTTGATACATAAAGTAGTGGAGAATCACCAGGAAGCTGAATAAATCTCATAGGAGTTAGGATGAAGAAGCTATCCCACTTTCAAATCAGGTGATCCCAGTTTTCCTGTTTGGGAATATGACAGCTTCTTTGTCATTCTAATCAAACCAGGATGAATCGCGATGTAAGAAGCTTGATTTTGAACATAAAGTAGTGGAGAATCACCAGGAAGCTGAATAAATCTCATAGGAGTTAGGATGAAGAAGCTATCCCACTTTCAAATCAGGTGATCCCAGTTTTCCTGTTTGGGAATATGACAGCTTCTTTGTCATTCTAATCAAACCAGGATGAATCGCGATGTAAGAAGCTTGATTTTGATACATAAAGTAGTGGAGAATCACCAGGAAGTCGAATAAATCTCATAGGAGTTAGGATGAAGAAGCTATCCCACTTTCAAATCAGGTGATCCCAGTTTTCCTGTTTGGGAATATGACAGCTTCTTTGTCATTCTAATCAAACCAGGATGAATCGCGATGTAAGAAGCTTGATTTTGAACATAAAGTAGTGGAGAATCACCAGGAAGCTGAATAAATCTCATAGGAGTTAGGATGAAGAAGCTATCCCACTTTCAAATCAGGTGATCCCAGTTTTCCTGTTTGGGAATATGACAGCTTCTTTGTCATTCTAATCAAACCAGGATGAATCGCGATGTAAGAAGCTTGATTTTGATACATAAAGTAGTGGAGAATCACCAGGAAGCTGAATAAATCTCATAGGAGTTAGGATGAAGAAGCTATCCCACTTTCAAATCAGGTGATCCCAGTTTTCCTGTTTGGGAATATGACAGCTTCTTTGTCATTCTAATCAAACCAGGATGAATCGCGATGTAAGAAGCTTGATTTTGATACATAAAGTAGTGGAGAATCACCAGGAAGCTGAATAAATCTCATAGGAGTTAGGATGAAGAAGCTATCCCACTTTCAAATCAGGTGATCCCAGTTTTCCTGTTTGGGAATATGACAGCTTCTTTGTCATTCTAATCAAACCAGGATGAATCGCGATGTAAGAAGCTTGATTTTGATACATAAAGTAGTGGAGAATCACCAGGAAGCTGAATAAATCTCATAGGAGTTAGGATGAAGAAGCTATCCCACTTTCAAATCAGGTGATCCCAGTTTTCCTGTTTGGGAATATGACAGCTTCTTTGTCATTCTAATCAAACCAGGATGAATCGCGATGTAAGAAGCTTGATTTTGATACATAAAGTAGTGGAGAATCACCAGGAAGCTGAATAAATCTCATAGGAGTTAGGATGAAGAAGCTATCCCACTTTCAAATCAGGTGATCCCAGTTTTCCTGTTTGGGAATATGACAGCTTCTTTGTCATTCTAATCAAACCAGGATGAATCGCGATGTAAGAAGCTTGATTTTGATACATAAAGTAGTGGAGAATCACCAGGAAGCTGAATAAATCTCATAGGAGTTAGGATGAAGAAGCTATCCCACTTTCAAATCAGGTGATCCCAGTTTTCCTGTTTGGGAATATGACAGCTTCTTTGTCATTCTAATCAAACCAGGATGAATCGCGATGTAAGAAGCTTGATTTTGATACATAAAGTAGTGGAGAATCACCAGGAAGCTGAATAAATCTCATAGGAGTTAGGATGAAGAAGCTATCCCACTTTCAAATCAGGTGATCCCAGTTTTCCTGTTTGGGAATATGACAGCTTCTTTGTCATTCTAATCAAACCAGGATGAATCGCGATGTAAGAAGCTTGATTTTGATACATAAAGTAGTGGAGAATCACCAGGAAGCTGAATAAATCTCATAGGAGTTAGGATGAAGAAGCTATCCCACTTTCAAATCAGGTGATCCCAGTTTTCCTGTTTGGGAATATGACAGCTTCTTTGTCATTCTAATCAAACCAGGATGAATCGCGATGTAAGAAGCTTGATTTTGATACATAAAGTAGTGGAGAATCACCAGGAAGCTGAATAAATCTCATAGGAGTTAGGATGAAGAAGCTATCCCACTTTCAAATCAGGTGATCCCAGTTTTCCTGTTTGGGAATATGACAGCTTCTTTGTCATTCTAATCAAACCAGGATGAATCGCGATGTAAGAAGCTTGATTTTGATACATAAAGTAGTGGAGAATCACCAGGAAGCTGAATAAATCTCATAGGAGTTAGGATGAAGAAGCTATCCCACTTTCAAATCAGGTGATCCCAGTTTTCCTGTTTGGGAATATGACAGCTTCTTTGTCATTCTAATCAAACCAGGATGAATCGCGATGTAAGAAGCTTGATTTTGATACATAAAGTAGTGGAGAATCACCAGGAAGCTGAATAAATCTCATAGGAGTTAGGATGAAGAAGCTATCCCACTTTCAAATCAGGTGATCCCAGTTTTCCTGTTTGGGAATATGACAGCTTCTTTGTCATTCTAATCAAACCAGGATGAATCGCGATGTAAGAAGCTTGATTTTGATACATAAAGTAGTGGAGAATCACCAGGAAGCTGAATAAATCTCATAGGAGTTAGGATGAAGAAGCTATCCCACTTTCAAATCAGGTGATCCCAGTTTTCCTGTTTGGGAATATGACAGCTTCTTTGTCATTCTAATCAAACCAGGATGAATCGCGATGTAAGAAGCTTGATTTTGATACATAAAGTAGTGGAGAATCACCAGGAAGCTGAATAAATCTCATAGGAGTTAGGATGAAGAAGCTATCCCACTTTCAAATCAGGTGATCCCAGTTTTCCTGTTTGGGAATATGACAGCTTCTTTGTCATTCTAATCAAACCAGGATGAATCGCGATGTAAGAAGCTTGATTTTGATACATAAAGTAGTGGAGAATCACCAGGAAGCTGAATAAATCTCATAGGAGTTAGGATGAAGAAGCTATCCCACTTTCAAATCAGGTGATCCCAGTTTTCCTGTTTGGGAATATGACAGCTTCTTTGTCATTCTAATCAAACCAGGATGAATCGCGATGTAAGAAGCTTGATTTTGATACATAAAGTAGTGGAGAATCACCAGGAAGCTGAATAAATCTCATAGGAGTTAGGATGAAGAAGCTATCCCACTTTCAAATCAGGTGATCCCAGTTTTCC
Organism: Brassica rapa; assembly: GCF_000309985.2. Classification (NCBI taxonomy): domain Eukaryota; kingdom Viridiplantae; phylum Streptophyta; class Magnoliopsida; order Brassicales; family Brassicaceae; genus Brassica; species Brassica rapa. Next base: position 12,598 of record NW_022611019.1, read on the forward strand.
TGTTTGGGAATATGACAGCTTCTTTGTCATTCTAATCAAACCAGGATGAATCGCGATGTAAGAAGCTTGATTTTGATACATAAAGTAGTGGAGAATCACCAGGAAGCTGAATAAATCTCATAGGAGTTAGGATGAAGAAGCTATCCCACTTTCAAATCAGGTGATCCCAGTTTTCCTGTTTGGGAATATGACAGCTTCTTTGTCATTCTAATCAAACCAGGATGAATCGCGATGTAAGAAGCTTGATTTTGATACATAAAGTAGTGGAGAATCACCAGGAAGCTGAATAAATCTCATAGGAGTTAGGATGAAGAAGCTATCCCACTTTCAAATCAGGTGATCCCAGTTTTCCTGTTTGGGAATATGACAGCTTCTTTGTCATTCTAATCAAACCAGGATGAATCGCGATGTAAGAAGCTTGATTTTGATACATAAAGTAGTGGAGAATCACCAGGAAGCTGAATAAATCTCATAGGAGTTAGGATGAAGAAGCTATCCCACTTTCAAATCAGGTGATCCCAGTTTTCCTGTTTGGGAATATGACAGCTTCTTTGTCATTCTAATCAAACCAGGATGAATCGCGATGTAAGAAGCTTGATTTTGATACATAAAGTAGTGGAGAATCACCAGGAAGTCGAATAAATCTCATAGGAGTTAGGATGAAGAAGCTATCCCACTTTCAAATCAGGTGATCCCAGTTTTCCTGTTTGGGAATATGACAGCTTCTTTGTCATTCTAATCAAACCAGGATGAATCGCGATGTAAGAAGCTTGATTTTGATACATAAAGTAGTGGAGAATCACCAGGAAGCTGAATAAATCTCATAGGAGTTAGGATGAAGAAGCTATCCCACTTTCAAATCAGGTGATCCCAGTTTTCCTGTTTGGGAATATGACAGCTTCTTTGTCATTCTAATCAAACCAGGATGAATCGCGATGTAAGAAGCTTGATTTTGATACATAAAGTAGTGGAGAATCACCAGGAAGCTGAATAAATCTCATAGGAGTTAGGATGAAGAAGCTATCCCACTTTCAAATCAGGTGATCCCAGTTTTCCTGTTTGGGAATATGACAGCTTCTTTGTCATTCTAATCAAACCAGGATGAATCGCGATGTAAGAAGCTTGATTTTGATACATAAAGTAGTGGAGAATCACCAGGAAGCTGAATAAATCTCATAGGAGTTAGGATGAAGAAGCTATCCCACTTTCAAATCAGGTGATCCCAGTTTTCCTGTTTGGGAATATGACAGCTTCTTTGTCATTCTAATCAAACCAGGATGAATCGCGATGTAAGAAGCTTGATTTTGATACATAAAGTAGTGGAGAATCACCAGGAAGCTGAATAAATCTCATAGGAGTTAGGATGAAGAAGCTATCCCACTTTCAAATCAGGTGATCCCAGTTTTCCTGTTTGGGAATATGACAGCTTCTTTGTCATTCTAATCAAACCAGGATGAATCGCGATGTAAGAAGCTTGATTTTGATACATAAAGTAGTGGAGAATCACCAGGAAGCTGAATAAATCTCATAGGAGTTAGGATGAAGAAGCTATCCCACTTTCAAATCAGGTGATCCCAGTTTTCCTGTTTGGGAATATGACAGCTTCTTTGTCATTCTAATCAAACCAGGATGAATCGCGATGTAAGAAGCTTGATTTTGATACATAAAGTAGTGGAGAATCACCAGGAAGTGAATAAATCTCATAGGAGTTAGGATGAAGAAGCTATCCCACTTTCAAATCAGGTGATCCCAGTTTTCCTGTTTGGGAATATGACAGCTTCTTTGTCATTCTAATCAAACCAGGATGAATCGCGATGTAAGAAGCTTGATTTTGATACATAAAGTAGTGGAGAATCACCAGGAAGCTGAATAAATCTCATAGGAGTTAGGATGAAGAAGCTATCCCACTTTCAAATCAGGTGATCCCAGTTTTCCTGTTTGGGAATATGACAGCTTCTTTGTCATTCTAATCAAACCAGGATGAATCGCGATGTAAGAAGCTTGATTTTGATACATAAAGTAGTGGAGAATCACCAGGAAGCTGAATAAATCTCATAGGAGTTAGGATGAAGAAGCTATCCCACTTTCAAATCAGGTGATCCCAGTTTTCCTGTTTGGGAATATGACAGCTTCTTTGTCATTCTAATCAAACCAGGATGAATCGCGATGTAAGAAGCTTGATTTTGATACATAAAGTAGTGGAGAATCACCAGGAAGCTGAATAAATCTCATAGGAGTTAGGATGAAGAAGCTATCCCACTTTCAAATCAGGTGATCCCAGTTTTCCTGTTTGGGAATATGACAGCTTCTTTGTCATTCTAATCAAACCAGGATGAATCGCGATGTAAGAAGCTTGATTTTGATACATAAAGTAGTGGAGAATCACCAGGAAGCTGAATAAATCTCATAGGAGTTAGGATGAAGAAGCTATCCCACTTTCAAATCAGGTGATCCCAGTTTTCCTGTTTGGGAATATGACAGCTTCTTTGTCATTCTAATCAAACCAGGATGAATCGCGATGTAAGAAGCTTGATTTTGATACATAAAGTAGTGGAGAATCACCAGGAAGCTGAATAAATCTCATAGGAGTTAGGATGAAGAAGCTATCCCACTTTCAAATCAGGTGATCCCAGTTTTCCTGTTTGGGAATATGACAGCTTCTTTGTCATTCTAATCAAACCAGGATGAATCGCGATGTAAGAAGCTTGATTTTGATACATAAAGTAGTGGAGAATCACCAGGAAGCTGAATAAATCTCATAGGAGTTAGGATGAAGAAGCTATCCCACTTTCAAATCAGGTGATCCCAGTTTTCCTGTTTGGGAATATGACAGCTTCTTTGTCATTCTAATCAAACCAGGATGAATCGCGATGTAAGAAGCTTGATTTTGATACATAAAGTAGTGGAGAATCACCAGGAAGCTGAATAAATCTCATAGGAGTTAGGATGAAGAAGCTATCCCACTTTCAAATCAGGTGATCCCAGTTTTCCTGTTTGGGAATATGACAGCTTCTTTGTCATTCTAATCAAACCAGGATGAATCGCGATGTAAGAAGCTTGATTTTGATACATAAAGTAGTGGAGAATCACCAGGAAGCGAATAAATCTCATAGGAGTTAGGATGAAGAAGCTATCCCACTTTCAAATCAGGTGATCCCAGTTTTCCTGTTTGGGAATATGACAGCTTCTTTGTCATTCTAATCAAACCAGGATGAATCGCGATGTAAGAAGCTTGATTTTGATACATAAAGTAGTGGAGAATCACCAGGAAGCTGAATAAATCTCATAGGAGTTAGGATGAAGAAGCTATCCCACTTTCAAATCAGGTGATCCCAGTTTTCCTGTTTGGGAATATGACAGCTTCTTTGTCATTCTAATCAAACCAGGATGAATCGCGATGTAAGAAGCTTGATTTTGATACATAAAGTAGTGGAGAATCACCAGGAAGTCGAATAAATCTCATAGGAGTTAGGATGAAGAAGCTATCCCACTTTCAAATCAGGTGATCCCAGTTTTCCTGTTTGGGAATATGACAGCTTCTTTGTCATTCTAATCAAACCAGGATGAATCGCGATGTAAGAAGCTTGATTTTGATACATAAAGTAGTGGAGAATCACCAGGAAGTGAATAAATCTCATAGGAGTTAGGATGAAGAAGCTATCCCACTTTCAAATCAGGTGATCCCAGTTTTCCTGTTTGGGAATATGACAGCTTCTTTGTCATTCTAATCAAACCAGGATGAATCGCGATGTAAGAAGCTTGATTTTGATACATAAAGTAGTGGAGAATCACCAGGAAGCTGAATAAATCTCATAGGAGTTAGGATGAAGAAGCTATCCCACTTTCAAATCAGGTGATCCCAGTTTTCCTGTTTGGGAATATGACAGCTTCTTTGTCATTCTAATCAAACCAGGATGAATCGCGATGTAAGAAGCTTGATTTTGATACATAAAGTAGTGGAGAATCACCAGGAAGCTGAATAAATCTCATAGGAGTTAGGATGAAGAAGCTATCCCACTTTCAAATCAGGTGATCCCAGTTTTCCTGTTTGGGAATATGACAGCTTCTTTGTCATTCTAATCAAACCAGGATGAATCGCGATGTAAGAAGCTTGATTTTGATACATAAAGTAGTGGAGAATCACCAGGAAGCTGAATAAATCTCATAGGAGTTAGGATGAAGAAGCTATCCCACTTTCAAATCAGGTGATCCCAGTTTTCCTGTTTGGGAATATGACAGCTTCTTTGTCATTCTAATCAAACCAGGATGAATCGCGATGTAAGAAGCTTGATTTTGATACATAAAGTAGTGGAGAATCACCAGGAAGCTGAATAAATCTCATAGGAGTTAGGATGAAGAAGCTATCCCACTTTCAAATCAGGTGATCCCAGTTTTCCTGTTTGGGAATATGACAGCTTCTTTGTCATTCTAATCAAACCAGGATGAATCGCGATGTAAGAAGCTTGATTTTGATACATAAAGTAGTGGAGAATCACCAGGAAGCTGAATAAATCTCATAGGAGTTAGGATGAAGAAGCTATCCCACTTTCAAATCAGGTGATCCCAGTTTTCCTGTTTGGGAATATGACAGCTTCTTTGTCATTCTAATCAAACCAGGATGAATCGCGATGTAAGAAGCTTGATTTTGATACATAAAGTAGTGGAGAATCACCAGGAAGCTGAATAAATCTCATAGGAGTTAGGATGAAGAAGCTATCCCACTTTCAAATCAGGTGATCCCAGTTTTCCTGTTTGGGAATATGACAGCTTCTTTGTCATTCTAATCAAACCAGGATGAATCGCGATGTAAGAAGCTTGATTTTGATACATAAAGTAGTGGAGAATCACCAGGAAGCTGAATAAATCTCATAGGAGTTAGGATGAAGAAGCTATCCCACTTTCAAATCAGGTGATCCCAGTTTTCCTGTTTGGGAATATGACAGCTTCTTTGTCATTCTAATCAAACCAGGATGAATCGCGATGTAAGAAGCTTGATTTTGATACATAAAGTAGTGGAGAATCACCAGGAAGTGAATAAATCTCATAGGAGTTAGGATGAAGAAGCTATCCCACTTTCAAATCAGGTGATCCCAGTTTTCCTGTTTGGGAATATGACAGCTTCTTTGTCATTCTAATCAAACCAGGATGAATCGCGATGTAAGAAGCTTGATTTTGATACATAAAGTAGTGGAGAATCACCAGGAAGTGAATAAATCTCATAGGAGTTAGGATGAAGAAGCTATCCCACTTTCAAATCAGGTGATCCCAGTTTTCCTGTTTGGGAATATGACAGCTTCTTTGTCATTCTAATCAAACCAGGATGAATCGCGATGTAAGAAGCTTGATTTTGATACATAAAGTAGTGGAGAATCACCAGGAAGCTGAATAAATCTCATAGGAGTTAGGATGAAGAAGCTATCCCACTTTCAAATCAGGTGATCCCAGTTTTCCTGTTTGGGAATATGACAGCTTCTTTGTCATTCTAATCAAACCAGGATGAATCGCGATGTAAGAAGCTTGATTTTGATACATAAAGTAGTGGAGAATCACCAGGAAGCTGAATAAATCTCATAGGAGTTAGGATGAAGAAGCTATCCCACTTTCAAATCAGGTGATCCCAGTTTTCCTGTTTGGGAATATGACAGCTTCTTTGTCATTCTAATCAAACCAGGATGAATCGCGATGTAAGAAGCTTGATTTTGATACATAAAGTAGTGGAGAATCACCAGGAAGCTGAATAAATCTCATAGGAGTTAGGATGAAGAAGCTATCCCACTTTCAAATCAGGTGATCCCAGTTTTCCTGTTTGGGAATATGACAGCTTCTTTGTCATTCTAATCAAACCAGGATGAATCGCGATGTAAGAAGCTTGATTTTGATACATAAAGTAGTGGAGAATCACCAGGAAGCTGAATAAATCTCATAGGAGTTAGGATGAAGAAGCTATCCCACTTTCAAATCAGGTGATCCCAGTTTTCCTGTTTGGGAATATGACAGCTTCTTTGTCATTCTAATCAAACCAGGATGAATCGCGATGTAAGAAGCTTGATTTTGATACATAAAGTAGTGGAGAATCACCAGGAAGCTGAATAAATCTCATAGGAGTTAGGATGAAGAAGCTATCCCACTTTCAAATCAGGTGATCCCAGTTTTCCTGTTTGGGAATATGACAGCTTCTTTGTCATTCTAATCAAACCAGGATGAATCGCGATGTAAGAAGCTTGATTTTGATACATAAAGTAGTGGAGAATCACCAGGAAGCTGAATAAATCTCATAGGAGTTAGGATGAAGAAGCTATCCCACTTTCAAATCAGGTGATCCCAGTTTTCCTGTTTGGGAATATGACAGCTTCTTTGTCATTCTAATCAAACCAGGATGAATCGCGATGTAAGAAGCTTGATTTTGATACATAAAGTAATGGAGAATCACCAAGAAGCTGAATAAATCTCATAGGAGTTAGGATGAAGAAGCTATCCCACTTTCAAATCAGGTGATCCCAGTTTTCCTGTTTGGGAATATGAGAGCTTCTTTGTCATTCTAATCAAACCAGAATGAATCGCGATGTAAGTGTTGAGTTGAGCTGAGTATATGTATGAAGAGCTAAGGAGTTGAAGAGGAAAGGAGATGAGGAAGCTTAAGGGAGTTTAGGGAGAGCATGGTACGGACGTCCGTACAAGGCCGTACAAGCCGTACAGTCCGTACCATCCAAGCCTCAACCAAAGTTACCTTGCACAAGTGAAACGGTAACTATGGAAGAGTTACTCAAGAGGAGAAGGATCAGACCGTTTAAGGGATAAGGGACGCGCATTGCCAGGCTGGGACAGGCTGGAAAGCTAAAGCAACTTAGTCCAAGATGCCATAAGCGTGTGATGCTTATTAGTGGTTGATTTGAATCCTTAACCTTGACCTCACATGCTTTCTCTTTACCTTTGCGATTTGTAAACCCTAGTAGCTCTCCTATATATTGTAACTCATCAACACTAATAAAGATTATGCAGTTTGAGTCTCTCTAATCTCTTAGACACTATGGTTTTCTCTTAGACTCTAAACGGCTCTATCTAGTATCTTAATCTCTCACAAACTTCTCTTAATCACTTCTTAAACACTCTCTTTATTCTGATTACTCTAAAGATCTCTTAATCTCATATGGTATCAGAGCCAGGTTCATTTGAATCTGGGGTTTGATCTTTAGAGAGTTACAAGCTAACATCTTTGAAGCTACACGCGAGTAGTCTTGGAGGTGTTGAAGCTGTGGTACGTTCTAGTGAAGCTGTGCTACGTTCTGTGGGTTTGCGTGATTCTAGACTCAAGGTTGGTGTGTACAAGATCCAAGATTCAAGTTTTCAAGTCAAGCAAAGATGGAACATGGGATGAACATGAGGATGAAGGTAGCGGTTACTTTCAAAGGTAGCAACTACCTTGTGTGGTCTCGGATGGTGAAGACTGCGGTGGGAAGTAAGGGTTTGTGGGGGCACATCACAACAGGGGAGGCTCCGAAACTCATTACTCAGGGAGGAGATCAAGAAGAGGTCTCCAATGAAGCGGCTGTGGAGAAATGGCAACAAGAAGACATGCTGGTGATGACGGTTCTACACGCATCCTTGGACCCAGCTATCTTGGATGCTTACAGCTACTGTGAATCAGCCAAAGAGCTGTGGGACACGCTGAAGAAGGTGTATGGGAACACTTCCAACCTCAGCCGTGTGTTTGAAGTGAAGCTAGCGATCAACCGTCTTGCACAAGAGGACATGGAGTTCACTAAGCACTTGGGGAGGTTCAGGTCCTTATGGTCAGAGCTGGAGATGCTGAGGCCGAGCACAACTGATCCAGATCAGCTGAATGAGAGGCGCGAGCAAGACAAGGTCTTTGGGTTGCTTCTCACACTGAACCCGGCCTACACTCAACTCATTCAGCACATGTTGAGGTCAGACAAGCTTCCGGACCTTGAGGAGGTGTGTGCGCAAATCCAAAGGGAGCAGGGATCTATGGGGTTGTTTGGAGGAAAGGGGGAGCTCTCTCTTGCCAATCAAGCAGCTCATGAGGACTCGACCGAGGCTCCACAAGCAAACAAGGCATCTCACGGGAAGTATGAGGACAGGAAGTTCAATGGCAACTGTGATCATTGCAAGAAGCATGGTCATAAGAAGAGCCAATGCTGGATACTACACCCACACCTCAAGCCGGCCAAGTTCATGAAGGAGCGTGAGGGAAGGGCAAATGTGACTGAAGGTTCAAGTGGAGCTAGCACCAGCAAGATGAGTGAAGTGGATGGGCTTGGAGGCAATGATGGGAATGGGAAGTCTCTTGTGGCTTACACTGGCGCCTCAAGCTCACGCAGCAATGATGACTACATCAAGAGATCAGACCTTGATGCACTCTTCAAAATGCTAAAGGAAAACGGTAACACTTATGGTTATTCCTTTGGAGCTTCTATGATTGCATATAAGGATGATCACTTGATTAGAGAGCTAGTAAAACGGTTAGAAACTAGGAATGAGTATAGAAATGCCCACATTGCTAGAACTGATAGGATGCATCCATTACTTAGTAATCTATGTCATAATGCTAAACGAGTAGGTAAACCATTGATTGTTGATTCTGGTGCATCACATCATATGATAAGTGATGAGAACTTGATTAAGGATATAGAACCTACGCATGGGCATGTGATGATAGCAAATGGGGATAAGATACCTATTAGAGGAATAGGAAAGCTTAAGTTGTTTAACAAAGAATCTAGAGCTTTTTACATGCCTGAATTCACATCAAACCTATTATCTGTGAAGAAATGTACTAATGATTTACAATGCAATGTTATCTTTAGTCCTAATGATGTGAAGTTTCAGGATATTGAGAGCAGCAGATTGATTGGGAAAGGGGTGACTAAGGGAGATCTCTATATGCTTGAAGAACTCACTTCTGTTCCTGATTATAGTTGCTCGTTTACTTCTGCTTTGTTGAATAAAAATGCATTGTGGCATGCTAGAGTAGGACACCCTCATGTTAAAGCTTTGAACTTAATGGTACCAGGTGTTGTGTTTGAGAACAAAGATTGTGAAGCTTGTATTTTAGGCAAGCATTGTAGAACTGTGTTTCAAAAGTCTACTACTATCTATGATAATTGCTTTGATCTAATTCATTCTGATGTGTGGACTGCCCCTTGCTTATCTAGAGATAGTTATAAGTACTTTGTCACATTCATTGATGAAAAATCCAAATACACCTGGTTAACCTTAATTCAGACCAAAGATAGGGTACTTGATGCATTTAGGAACTTTCAAACTTATGTAACTAACCATTATCATGCTAAGATTAAAATTTTGAGATCAGATAATGGAGGAGAGTACACAGTCATGCATTCAAGCAACACTTATCACAACATGGGATCCTACATCAAACAAGCTGTCCGTATACTCCACAGCAAAATGGAGTGGCTGAGAGGAAGAATAGGCACCTCATGGAAGTGGCAAGGTCTCTTATGTTTCAGAGTAATGTTCCAAAGAGATTCTGGAGTGATGCGGTTGCCACTGCTTGTTACTTGATCAACAGAACTCCAACCAAGGTTCTGAATGAGAAGGCTCCATTTGAAGTTCTGAACAGGTACAAACCAGTGCTTGATTACTTGCGAGTCTTTGGATGTCTATGCTTTGTGCTCAAACCAGGAGAGATGATCAACAAGCTAGAAGCAAGAAGTACTAAGGCTGTGTTCATAGGATACTCAGCTACACAGAAAGGATACAAATGCTATGATCCTATAGCAAGGAGAGTTCTTGTATCTAGAGATGTGAAGTTCTTGGAAGATAGAGGATACTATGAAGAAAAGAACCAAGAAGACCTGAAGGACTTAACATCAGACAAGGCCACCACCTTGCGGATCATCCTTGAAGGTCTTGGAATCAGTACATCCCAGGATCCAAGAGATCACGCAACAACACCTCCTGAAGTTGGTTCACCATCCCACCTTGATCATGAGGGAGGAGAGAGAGGCGCATGAGGAGGAGCCTATGCAAGAGACTAACCAAGATGAAGGAGGAGTAGAGAATGAAGGAGAAGAGAGCATAGGCTCTGATGGTCATGGGCATGATCATGGTGTGATACAAACACCTTCTCAAGATGAAGTGGTAGAAGAACAACAGGAAGAAGAACCGGTTGTGCAGCCACTTAAGAAGGAGTACAAGGATAAGGAAGGATCCTTCCAGTTGGGTAAACACGAGAGTGTACTACAATGCCCAAGCTGTGGAGCATCCTTCTCAAGCCGTGTGCTCCTTTGCTCAATATCCAGAAGCACATTGCGCTTTCATGGTAAACTTGGATGAGAATCACATCCCAAGAAGCTATGAAGAGGCAATGAAGGATAAAGAATGGAAGGAGTCAGTTGGAGATGAGGCAGGAGCTATGATCAAGAATGATACATGGTATGAGAGTGAGTTACCAAAAGGGAAGAAGGCTGTGACTAGTAGATGGATCTTCACAATCAAGTACAAAGCGGATGGAAAGATTGAGAGGAAGAAGTCAAGACTGGTTGCAAGAGGCTTTACTCAAACCTATGGAGAGGATTACATTGAGACATTTGCACCAGTAGCTAAACTGCATACAATCCGAATTGTATTAAGCTTGGCTGTGAACCTTGGATGGGGCTTATGGCAAATGGATGTGAAGAATGCATTCCTACAAGGGGAACTTGAGGATGAAGTATATATGCATCCCCCCCAGGCTTGGAACACTTAGTGAAGAAGGGAAATGTGTTGAGACTGAAGAAGGCTATCTATGGGTTGAAGCAATCACCAAGAGCTTGGTACAACAAGCTGAGCACAACTCTGAATGGCCGAGGCTTCAAGAAGTCTGAACTAGATCACACTCTCTTCACACTCACGACTCCCTCAGGTATGATTGCACTCCTTGTGTATGTTGATGATATCATTATCACAGGAAGTGATAAGGAAGGTATCATAGCAACCAAGGAGTTTCTTAAGTCCATGTTTGAGATTAAAGACTTGGGAGAGATGAAATACTTTCTTGGAATTGAGATATGTAGATCCAAGGAAGGTTTATTCATGTCCCAAAGGAAGTATACACTTGATCTCTTGAAAGGTGCAGGGGCTTATGGGGGCAAGACAGCAAGGATGCCTATGGAGGATGGCTACAAAGTTCCACGAGAGGGGGAGATTGAAGACAGCAAACCTTATCAGGATCCTAAACTCTATAGAAAACTAGTTGGCAAATTGATTTATCTTACTATAAACTAGACCTGACATTTGTTTGCTGTGAATCAGGTGAGTCAACACATGCAAGTGCCTAAGGAACATCACTGGCACATGGTGGAGAGGATCTTGATGTATCTCAACGGCTCACCTGATCAAGGAGTATGGATGGGCTGCAATGGAAGCACTGAAGTGGTGGGATACTGTGATGCGGATTGGGCTGGTGATAGAGCAGACCGAGATCAACCACAGGCTATTGCACATTCATTGGAGGCAACTTGGTGACTTGGAAGAGTAAGAAGCAGAAGGTGGTGTCTTGCTCAAGTGCAGAAGCTGAGTATAGAGCCATGCTGAAGCTCACCAACGAGTTAGTATGGATCAAAGGCATCTTGAAGCATTTGGAGATTGATCAAGCCACGCCAATGACCATGCATTGTGACAACCAAGCCGCCATCCACATTGCCTCCAACTCGGTGTTCCATGAGAGAACCAAGCACATTGAAGTTGATTGTCACAAGGTGAGGCAGATGATCACCTTAGGAGTCATCTTGCCATGCTACACAAGGAGTGAAGATCAGTTAGCGGATGTGTTTACCAAGGCTGCAAGACAGAAGACAATGGAGTCCATTCACATCAGGTTGGGCCTCATTGATGATCTTGGGAGAGAAGGAGCTAGTCCCCTTAGCTGCAAGATCTTTACTCTTTTTCCCTCATCAAAGTTTTATCCCATTGGTTTTTCTTTGGTGAGGTTTTTAATGAGGAAGATCTTGTGGCTGTCCAAGCTTAGGCTTTCACAAAGCTAAGCTTGAGGGGGAGTGTTGAGTTGAGTGCAGTATATGTATGAAGAGCTAAGGAGTTGAAGAGGAAAGGAGATGAGGAAGCTTAAGGGAGTTTAGGGAGAGCATGGTACGGACGTCCGTACAAGGCCGTACAAGCCGTACAGTCCGTACCATCCAAGCCTCAACCAAAGGTTACCTTGCACAAGTGAAAACGGTAACGGATTATGGAAGAGTTACTCAATGGAGAAGGATAGACCGTTTAAGGGATAAGGGACGCGC